>NW_026623875.1:210584-324014 GCF_030028575.1 Malurus melanocephalus | reverse complement strand
TCTCTCATCATATTATACAAGGGGAGAACTGAAACTGAGTTGATAGATGGCCTGGAAATGCAATAAGTTAGACAAGGTAACAATAAGCACTGTCCCAGCTTCTGGATAAAAGGAAAATTGCATTCAAATAGCTGTTTATTTCGAGTCCATTTGCAGATTAATCCAATTTTGTCATCTTCTGCATTGCAATTTAAGGGTGTCCAGGATGGACTCACCTCTAYAAGGGCTCTGTGTTTGTTTTATAACCTAGTTCTCCATAGGGCTCAAATTCAAAGTGCCTTAGATAAYAGAATATGCCATTTTTAATAATTTAAACATTTCTTCAATTTGGTGGAGTTACACACTTGCCCTCTCWGATGAGTACTGCCTGAAAAAAGCTGGGATTTAAGACCCTTTTCACTGTTTAGRTTTTATAGTATTCAGAAGATCCTCCAAATCCAGATAAAACCAACCAAAGATCTCCATACATGTAGTTCCCCATATTATTATATAAAATTTCAAATGAAGACAAAAATTGGAGTGCTAAGTCAGATGGCATTGAGAAAACCTAACTCCATAATGTGTGAAGAGTTACAAAACTAAACTTCAAGCACTCAGGTTGAAATTTYTTCTTCTTGCACTTGGTAATTTTTATTTGATATTTTAAAAAGTTTGGTAGAAAATAGTTCAGCCATTTTTGGAACAAAYTTAGTGAAGGGTGGTTTCACCAACATTGATTTTTTTCATCTGCTTTCTGAAGAGCCATAGTGATTTATAACAGGAGCTTGAAATCTGGCAGTGAGACAACCCTCAAGTTAGAATGGTATCTTTGTCCTGAGGAAAATCCATTCCTAATCAGYTATGTTAGGAGGCACAGAAAAATCCCAGTTGGTATTTACAAAACAGAAACACTTACAGTTTGATTTTCTGACTCTTTCAACAGGAGTGTGCAAGCCCTGGAGCCTGCTGAGCCTCTTGTCCTGGGCAGGTATCACACATCTGAAGGCACAGCTCAGGGCAGGTTTATCTTGAACAGAGTTCTTGTTTTCCTACAGCAAAACTCTGACATCGACATAAAAGGCATAACAGAGATGTTGACAGGGAAGGAAAAGCTAATTAGGAATTAGCTGGGTATTAAGGACTCCTAACATTATTAGACAGCATTAGAGCCTTTGAAACTCAGCCTGCACAATAATAATTTCCCTAGAATTTAAGGGATTATTCTCCAGTTGTTCTAACTCAGCTCTATTAATATCAGTGGAGTTACATTAGTTTGCCCTGACTAATATCCTTTAGTTATGCAGACAAGCAAATAAAATCATTTTAGCTGTTCTTTTAAAGCCATTCCCAAACATTATCTGAAAGGCTCCCTCAGTACAAAAAACAACCCCAAACACAGGACCCCGAACTGGCTGCACATTCCATATTGAGGGTCAAYAGGAGTTTCACGAGGATACCCTCGGTCACTGCTTCCTCACAGCCACTTCAGAGGGAGGGGAAAGGGTTTGAAAAACATTCCAGATTTCAGCAGAGTTTCTGTAGCTGTGCAGACACAGAAGTAGCTGATATGTCTGGAGGGACAGCCTCAGCAAGCCTGTGACCTTCTGTGACAAACTGGACCATGGCATTTCAGAAGGGATTTAGCTGAGATYGTTAAACATGTGCCAAAAAGAGAACTGCTTCTTGGATTTTTTCAATCAAGTAGCACTATATTTGGACTGGAAACAGCCTGTGGATGAGCAGGAATAACCATTAGGAGGCAAGTGAAAACTTTCAAGCAGATACTACAGTCAAGGAAGAAACAATTTGAATATATCTGGGCAATTTTCCATCCTGACCGAAGCAACACTTTTTCCCATGACATCAGACTCAACACAAACAATATATTATAGTCCATATGTTGATTYAGGAAAGCCCAAGCCGTGCAGAGCCATGCACCAGCCCTCAGAACAGCGACTGAACAAAAGCTGGATCGCTTGCAAGCCATGGGAGTTGATCAAACAAACAAAAAGCCCCGAGTTTTCAGGATAAGGCACCTGGGTAAGACTTCTCAGCACGACGAGGTTGTGAATACCAAGGTAAGACTGAAAGCAAACTGCCTGGATCAAAGTTATGCTGGCTGAGTAGATGACAAGGGCAAGAAGTAAACAGAGCTTTGAATATGCAGCAGCCAAAAGGCTCAGAGCACTGTAAAGTTGGTTGCTGATATCGTGCTTAGAGAACCAGGAGTTCTCTACCTACCTGAGGTCATGAGACGTTTGCATGAGAAATTGGGGCTTTGGAATGGTTTGCAGTCAGAGTTCAGCAGAGCTTTTGGCAGATTAAGCATGTTCCCAGTAAGATGATGCTGAGGATAAACATGCAAGAGAAATATAGAAATGCTGTTTTCACAAGAATAGTGCTGCTTTCTGAGAACTGCCTGTATTTTAGGGAGGAAGGCTAGAATGCAGTCCTCATGGGATGCCAATACAATCCATCGAGAGCAGTCAGTAAATCACACAGCTTAGCAACCTAAAATGACATGGGACATTTTAAAATTCAAAACGAAAACAGAACCATGTTCCACAGGAAAGAGGTACTTGCTAAGAATGTATTGGTGCTGTTTACAAAAGAATTGGCAGTTTAACTCTTACTCTAAAATGGCCTAATAACATAATWATCAGTGCATACAGCTGAATTCATGGAGACATTTTATCAAACCTTGAATTATCTGATCCACCGATCCTCTATAATAAGGAACAGGAAGGCACCTTTGATCTTTCTTACAGAATTTAATAAGTCAAAATTAGAAAAGAGCCCTTCCAAATGAGGACAAATTTGACTAGGAGGATAATTAGGCAAGTTGTTAAATTTTAATTGTGTTTTAACGAAATTATCTATGCTCATAGGTTCAATAGCAGCAACAAATCAGGAAATAAAATGCTGTATTATTGTCACTGGAAGATCAAAGTGTCAGAACCTAGGTTTATAGAAGTATTAAAGGAAAAAAAGTATTTCTTTTGTTTATACATTACTGAAGACATGCACAAATCCAACAAGTAATACCCTGTTACCTAGCTAGACTTGGGAAAATGTGCTTCACTTCATTTTTTTTTTTTCTATTTTAAATAATGGAAATAGTTAAAAGAGTKGTTTTCTAGTTCTGTACATCCATTTTTATACCCTCATGCTGTTTCCAAGTGCTTCAATCCAGGAATGACATTTTTAAGTGTCAAACCACACTGTGAAAGTCTCAGCTAAAAAACCCATCTATGTAAACAAATTTGGCAACCACAATTCTTCACCATTCAATTTGGGTCTCTGCAGCCATTTCYTCCAAGACAGATCCTCATCCATGGGGATATTTAGACAACAGCAGACTAAATTAATCCCAGGTTCTGCCAAGAAAAGTGGCACTGGAATGTGTTGCTTCCAAATAACAGCAAACCTCAGGAGACAGGTGCTACAGCAAGCTGTTATCTGTCAGGAAGATACAGGACCCTCAGCATTAGTGATCAGCTCCCACAGCTCTGTGGGCTTCATTGTACATCTGCCACAGTTACTTGGAACACACAGGGTTTTCAAAATTGCATCTTGCTGCCAACTGAGGTGTGTTAACATCTGCCTGYTGCTGATCATCAGTGCCTAAATCCTAAGGGAACAGTTAACAACCCTTTTCTTGTGTCTCCCAGCTCTGCTTCGCAGCGAGCAATAGTGACATACTGGCCAAATTTGTTGCATAAAGATCACAAGGGTTTTGAAGAGGAAGAATGGCACATCTTTATAAGATTAAGTGGATTTTAATTATTTCATTTAGTCTCTAGGTACAATGTAAAGCCACTGGTATAGAAATTAAGTGCCTGGCATTGTTCCATACTAGCTTGTAAGTTACAGAGCATGTAATGCACATCAATGCTTGTTTACAACTCTGAACAAAAACAGTAATAACACTGGGTACTTAAATCTTACCTTAAGTTACAGTTATCAGCTTTCACTCATCCATCCCGTAGCTTCATGAAATTCTAGATGGAAAAAAAAAGTAGAATRGGTCAGGTAGCCATAATAATCCTTAGAAGTCATGTATGTGAAGTTGTGGAGAACAAATATGGATAGTCTGACAATTATCAGGCACAAATATTATCTTTTAGCCCTTGCTCTTGATTTTAAGTTGTGGCTGTGCACTCCCCACAGCGTGCAGGAGGAAGAAGAGGGCTCAGCAAGACACAACCAAGAAGAAACATTCTGAACCTGGTGCCAGGCACTYGTGTGCAAGACTGAGGTCAGTTGTGTTCTAACAGTGTGACCCTTCTTCAATGTGTAATTCCTGATGTACGAACAAGGGAGACACAGACACGGGGCAGTTTAACATTGACATTTAACATTGACTGCACTCCAGTGAGTGCCCATTCCATAGGAAAAAAAACTACCTTTCCAGACTATAAAAGCAGCACATGATTAAATAATTAAGATCTTGATTAGGGYCTRTATAAAGCACTGATCACAACWGCAAACACTTCRTAGGAGCTTTCTCCATGTTSTTATTCCAAACTCAGGCACGTCTGCTCATTTAACAGTAAATGGWTTAAATCATAGCAAGAACCTTTTTCATTATTAATCAGCACAAATTACCCCAGTACCTGTTTCACTGGATGCATGTAAAACATCTCTGTGACTTTATTTTGCWTTTAGTAGTCATGCCACCAGCAACTGAAACCTTTCAGCTACSCAGATCATAGTTTCCACAATTTCCCTAGAGATCCTGTGAAACTTACTTCAGTGTAACATGCCAGTTTGATTTAATAGAAACAGCAGATATTTTCACATTTAGTTTCTTACTATATTTTATGCACGATTGCTTTTCAGATTATATTTATTTTATTGTATGAAAAGCAAACGAGTGGCATAGCAGATTATCAGGAAGCACTGGGCAAAGAAATGCAYTGCTGGGCTGAAGCAGCTGTCAAACATGTCTTCTCAAAAATCCTGAAAACCATGTTAGCTGCTACATCTTAGTTTTCGTGCACCTCAGCAGTTCTGTGTCCTGGCTGGAAGCRTAAACTGTGAAACGACTGTTCACAGCGTTCAGAGTTTGGCCATAGCCACGGAGTCCTGGAATTGCAGCAGTGTATTCTTTGGGGTCTATTCAATGCTAAACTAAGTTTCCAAATGTTTCTTGGCTCCTCAACCATTAACGGGASCTTGAACTTCCCATTTGTATTCAGTGGTGGGGGTTAAACCTGCCATCTGTTTTGACAAATGTTTTCCATTGCCTCTGCATAGCTGACAGAACATGAGGCATATTAGAAGTTAAAGTTCTCTTTCTGAACCACCAAGAATTCTTTGAGCCCTCAGAAATCCCATCAGAACACAGCTGAGCAGTAATTGTAATTCTGTTTGTGAAAGATTTTAGGTTGCCATGCGCTGCAGGTCTTAAAATCTTCCTAGATCCTTATCTGAGCATCTGCCCACTCTGCATTCCTCTGGGGCAAAAAACTTTACTGAATGGAAAATCATAGCTGCAGGCATTCTGGACAAAAAAAAAAAAAAAAAAAAAAAAAGACAGCATCACTTCTACTGGTGCCTTCAGCAGTTTTATCCAGCCTGAACAGTCTCAGCTTTYAGAAGAACCATGAGTCAAGCGAGCTTGATGAGAGTTGCTAGTTATGATACTTACAAAACAAAATGTCCAGAAAAAAGTAGTAATGAAAAGCTACAGTTCTTCTTGACTTTTCAAATGAGCTTTCCTAAATTCTGTGGAAAAAACATAATAATCAGACACAATTGATAAATCATCTCACAAGATCTGCATTTAAAGTATTTGGGTTTGATGTTGAATAATGAATTTAAGCTGCCATTGAAACAGAACAGAGGGAAGATGAGGAATGAAGTTGCCCTGCTGAGTGAGCTCTTTAAGTTTGAGCAGATGAACCACATCAGCATGTCAGAATACTCCTGTACCATTCATGTCACATGTCACAAGATGTCCTGCCTGTGATTGCTGCCATGTGCCACAGAGCACATGGCAAATCAGACGAAAGACATGCAATGACATTCAAAATATTGGGGTTCAGACCTGTTTCAGATGTGAAATTTATCCAYACAGACATAGCTGTCCCTTTTTACAGCCTGGACTGTCACTAACACATTGCAGCTAAACAGAAACCAGGAGAGCGATACTGCACATCCTTTCACGTGGAGCATTTAGGTTCCTGGTCAGGCCATACACACAGACACCAGACACACGCCAAAAGTCTGTCTGAAGGATCCTGACAAATTCCCAGCCTTCCCCTGGCAATCACTCACCCAGCAGAGCTCAACAGAGAGATTTTGCTCTTTCCAGATGCATCAGTCGTGTCTGTGCCATCCTGTGCTCAACGAAACATTAACACTTTCCAGATGTTGGCTCACAGGGTGCTGACACAACTCTTGTACCATTAGAGTATCATASAACAATATTATGAGAGGATCAGAAACACAGGAGAATTTTACAGCCCTTGGAAACCGTGGTGACAAGAGGAGCAAAATATGATGCTGTTGTAACACTTTCCTTGCTCAGCATTACTGCCCAGGATCTCGTCCAGATCAGATTTGTGCGGCAGCACCAGAAAGGGAGCAACCTTTGAATTCACTGTTAGTTTCTAGCATTAATTATMATTTTTGAAATCCTGTGCAATTACTTAAATAATACCAGTATTAATCGCTAGGTCTGGTTGAAAATGACACAGCCGTTTTATATAAAATATTTAAATTTCATTTTCTCTTTCAAAGTATTTAAATATATSCATTTCATTTCTGAAACACACAATTCTTGCCTTTCCTATTTGTCTTCACTAACAAAACCACAYTGAGAGAGGAGAAAAAGAATAGAGGAAAATGTAAAAACTAGTCATATCACTAGTTTTTTTAATCATTACCAGATTAAATGACATAACTTTCTTTACGAAAATGAAAGACTGGCAAATGTAAGGATTTAGTCTAGAATTTGAAAAAAACACCAACAATAGTATTTAAAGACTTGAGACACACTTTAAGAGGATTAATTGAAGCTTCTCTAAGCATATCTGAAAGATTTTAGCCCCTGGGAAACTTGCTATTTTTCAGAGATATCATCTTAAATATAAAGAATAATGTGAGGAGCTCTGCACTCGTCCCATTTAGAAACTATTCCCTCATCTATGAAAGCAGAGAGCAACTCTGTTGATATAAATGACAATGAAAGCAGCCACTGATTTGTGGCTTTATTTGTATTTAAAAAGGTGACCATGTAACAACCAGTAAACACAAAACACGAGAAGAGGAGGGAAGCCCAGCAATAGTAACCATAAAACATTTAAAGGGCAAAACTAAGAAGAAATGTGATTCGTTCTGTTTTAGTYCATGGGACATTTTTATATCCACATTTAACTAACAGGTCATTTATATCCACGTAAATGTAAGCAAGGGAGTTTTGAGCCGAGATGTCTTGTTCAAAGCAATAAAAGCTTTATTCACACTCGGCTTGAACCTCAAACATTTCATAACTTGGCAGCCCTGAACAAGTACTCCGAGAGCTGCCAGTCCAATTGCACAGAACGGAATCAGTCAGCATCTGTTCAAGAAATTCTTGCTCTGCTATGGAAAAAAGCAATTATCATTAAAGTTTTTCCCTCAGAAAAATCTGGCTACACACRAGGGGAAAAATCAGATATCAAGCTGTGTGCAATAGGGRGTTTTAATTTTCCCTTTTTGCCTTCTAAGTAGAAGAGATTCCTTGCAACYGAGGTCCTTTTGCAGATTATAACTTCCTCAAGAGCCACGAGAGGATTTACTCATCCAAGTTCCCTTAATACAGCCCGGTCTTATTCCGAAACATTCTTAAATGCTGAGATCAGCAGATAGCAAGAACACATGTCAGAAGAGATGTGTTCTTTTTCATTTAGGAGAAGATACCAGGGATCACTCTTTCAAGTTAATTATTGCCAATTTTTCAKAAAGTCTCGGCTTCCCACTTCAAACAATGGTTTCTGCATCTGAATTTCTTTGTGCAGACTGTGCTTTATAAAAAACAGAATATAATAGAAAGTAAGGTGGAATTAAATAAGACAACAGTATTTTTCCAGCATAGTATTTTTAACAATTTTTGCCATTTTCTTGACAAATTAAAGAGGAAAACTTGCTTCTGAGATGACCCTGTTTTTAAAAAGAAAACGAAACAGAATCCCAAACAGAATCACATCTTCCCAATGCCAAATCAATTTGCTTCATGACTTTAAGTTTATAAGGAATATTTCTATAAGGTTTGCAGCTAGGCATGACTAAAGTTGTGATTCTCACAATACTCATMAGTCTAAAAATGTCAGTGTTCCAAATATATGCAATGATTAAACCTTCTGAAGTGGTTTCACTGACTTTGAGGTCCTCAGCTCTGATTTTAACAGGTTTTTATTCTAAAAACAACACCGTGGATCTGGTGTAGTAGTGAGTCTCATTTGGAACTGGGCTGAAATTAATTAAGGCTTCTTTCACATCTTTCCCATGCTAAGGGGAGGATCCTACAAAACCTAAATCTCATGTAACCGAATGGTCTATTAGGAGGGTCCCAGGGTTTGCAGTGGCAACTGCAATTTTAATACAGCATATTTTAAAAATTAAAGATTATTCCAGAGGGTCTTCAGCAAAAGAAGCAAATGTGTATGTTAATATAAAATATACTCTATGCACACAGAATCCATACAGAGCTGGATCAGCAGTAATTCAAAGAAAAGGATACACGAGGAAGAAATGATAGGAGACACAGGCCAGGCTTTGGGAAGCCTGGCTGAATCAACAGTGTGACTAATGGTGTGAATCTCAACTGAAAACACATCTTTCCAAAGTGCCATTGTAAAGATGATAGGACAGCAGGAAAACTGATGACTTACTCTGTCAAAAACATCTCTGAATGGCCATGCAAGCTGAGAGCATTTTCAGGATCTATGAAAATCAGATGGGTTGTGTGGGCTTGCATCAGTCACTGTCCGTGGATCAGGCTGTGGCTATGTGTGCCGTTGCTGAGCTCATCTTTCTGCATCTCCAAAATATGTGGTGTGTGATTGTGGCCGTGGCCATTTAGTGCAGCAAATACTATTCCAGGTCAAACACTTCAAAACAATGTGCAGACAGCCCCAGCTACCAGAAAAGTCTGGTTTTAATTAAGGAATGCTCAAATAATTCCCATCCACATCAGATTACTCGGGCCCATAATATATATCTAACATTTCTGGAAGTAATGTCCTGTATTTAACAAACTGAGCTCATCATCTGTGATTTCAGTTCTGCTCAGAAATGCTCATGAAAGTTTAAATGCTGCTGCCACTTGTATATGCATTCTCTCTGTGTTAAATGCTAAATTAAACTGATTCACTTCAGACAATTCCTGAGGCTAAATTTCTGCAAGGCTCTGGGCTTTCCCTGCATTAAAAAATAATGGTCTCTCCTACTTAAAGCTAAAGAGGCTTTTAGTCACCATGAATTTTTTGGTGTGTCAATGTTATCACTTAAATAAACTCACTAGGATTTACCTTCTGTTATGTAATATGCACATCACATTGCCTGCCTTCTATTTTGTTTGCCTAAATATAACAAGTTTTCCTATCTTCCCTCATGTGTCAGATGAACTGGTAGATTCCATCAAGCTCTCTTTAATATTTTATTTTTATGTTTTTCTCCCATTTTCAGTTTCCTGACAGCTTTTCATAACAAGTTTTGTAGGTAAAGTCTGTGGCAGGACTTCTGCCTGTGTCACATCGTGCAGGGTTAACAGATCACCAGTCCCGGTCAGGAGGAAATAAGAGTGCACTCAGATTTCAGGATCTAAGTGAAACTTTGGGATTCAGAGTAATAGTCAATAAGTCAAAGGTGAAAATAAAGTCATCTCCTTCCTTCACAGAATTTATCGATTCTTGTCCTGAAAATTGTTGCCCCTTAGTTCTCCTGCTGTTCTTTGAGACATGTTCYTGCAGAAGAATATTTTGCACCAAGTGATGAGCTCATGTTGAGARCAGCTTTCAACAAAATTTCCATGTCCAGATGGCATATGAATTATAACCTTCTATCATGGACTTAACAAGCTGTGGGCTGCTGTTAATTGTCACTTCCAGATTTCAGTGTTGTTTATAAGGCATTAATAAAACGTGCTGTTCTTCTTAATAACAAATTAGAAAATTTTAATTTTTAAGGGATACATTTGGCACCCTAATTACCTCCTCCCTCCTGTTAAATTCCTGCCATGACTTTCTCCTGTGCTTTTTGAACTTAATCAGCAATAGGTCAAAGCTTAATATTTTATTGAGTTTTTCTTCATATCTTTTTCAGGCATAGTTCTTTAATGGAAGAGTTATATGCCAAAACCCTTCTGCTGTAGCTGCTCATTACTGAGAAAAGAACTTTTTCCCTTCATATTTATTATCTTGAAGCAAATTCAGAGTCCCTGGYGAATAACATGTAAACAGAAGGTGCACAATATGAAAATGCATTTAATATTTTATTCTATTTTAGCCGCCTGTTAGGTGCCTCACGCCAGCCAGCAATTTATAATCATGTGCAAGAGGCAGCTTCCTGAATTTGCATAGTTTAGAAATAGCAAAGCAGAAACAACATGGTGGGGGTAATTACTTTTAAACAATATTAGAGCAGAGCTTATGGATCAGGGCAGCGTCTGCAAAGTCCTGCCCATTAGGAACTGCAAAGCCTTCAGATGAGGCCCTGAAGAACACGAGCTGCACGAATCCAGCCTGTTATTTGCAGACCTTTTATTAAATCAGCTGTCAGATAATTGTAAAGCAGACGTCGGAGTTGAGGCTTCCAGGGTTGCCTGAGAAAGTTCAGGGTATTTAAACAAACCCGGTTTGAATTACCAGAAACACAGCCTTGGTGTCTGTGTGGTTTCAGCCCAGGACTCCCCCTGTGCTCCCCCAGAGTCCATGGGAGCACTCAGCACCTCACAGCCAGGCAGGGGAGCGCTGCCTTCAGGCTGCCCACACCTGTCTGCACGCATTAGGAGAGCCCTGGAACACAGGGATGTGTGCAGAGAGCAGTGAGGGTGCTGAAAGCCAGGCCTGGAAAGGTGAGGATGTGCACATCTCCCATCATCACATTCCTCTCCCCACAGCAGCATTCGGCACAACAGGCCGAGGTCATCCCTCACAACCACAAAACCATTCACGGATATGGGATCTCCAAGGAAGTCACTGGAACCCCAAGGCCATATGTACAGCTGCAAAACATCTACACGGCCTGCAGGGAGGGCTCCCCCCTTCAGCCTTCAAGGCATTTCCCAGCACAAAGTGCAGCTGGTTGGGGTTTGCACTGGGAACAATTTGGAATCACGGCTTTGAAAATCCTCCCCTTTTTTAGAGCTGTTTGAAAAGCGAATGCAATTGCGACTCACCGCAGAGAGGTCGGGCTAACGCAGCAGTGTGGTTTGCAGGCTTCCTCTCCACGCACATCAAAGGCAGCCCAAACAAAAAGGCTTTTCTCTGCACGGATAATTGGCACTGGGCTGAGGCCTGTTCTCTCATGCAGGCCCCTGACAGAAAACCTGATAATGCAAGCTGGAGACAGACAATTCAATACAAGCCCTGCACCTCCACAGCTGCCTGGCATTGCCAGTGAACCCTCAAATTAATTAGAAAGTAGAGAAGAGCAGCACAATTTGGGCAGGTTACATCAGCACAGCCTGGCAGCTCCAGGAGGGACAGTGTCACTGTCAYTGAAGGCATTCCCCTAACAAGCAGCTCTGCTCTCCTCACCTACACGTAGGAAAAGTTGTCCTGGCTCCAGGACAGAGTATACACCAAGAACTTGGATCTCTACGTTCCAAGGGGCTCCTTT
This sequence comes from Malurus melanocephalus, assembly GCF_030028575.1. Classification (NCBI taxonomy): domain Eukaryota; kingdom Metazoa; phylum Chordata; class Aves; order Passeriformes; family Maluridae; genus Malurus; species Malurus melanocephalus. Next base: position 312,206 of record NW_026623875.1, on the reverse strand, counting down.
AGGCTCCAACTGCACATTAAACCTCTTTCTCAGAATGTTAGTCATGCTTAAAAGACAAATATTGCATGAACACATGCGATATTCTAACACACCACAGCCTTGTATACAAAGCAGAAATAAAATCCCACTCAAGTTACTTTTTAGACTATCTTGTTCTCGATTTCTGGGAGTARCTCCTGCTTTTCCTTCAGAAATCCCTTCTCCTCTGACTCCATGAACACATACAATTGGAATTATATGTATGCTGCACATTAAGATGTATGCACAGTACATTGCTTTAATCACACATGAGCTCCCTGAGCTATATTATTTTTCATCTGTTTTTTGAGTAAATAATTCWGAAAAAAATGCTGTGTTCTTCCAGTGATTTGGAATGTGTATTTTGGGGTAAGATAGTATTATGTTGGATTTACTGTACTTTGGTACTTCTGTCTCAGTTACTCAAGATCAAACCTGAAATCCCCCAGCCAGGGGAGGGTGGGAATCACAGTAACCCAGGGTTACATTGTACAAGCGGTATTTACATTTGACTATTATCAAACAAATCCTACCACCAGTRAGACAACCAAGCTCTGAAGGATACCAACCAAATTCAGTATTTTCTGTGAATTAAATCAGCTGCCCTGACTTTGTTTCCATACACTGGAAGATGTTATATATCTATTGAATTGGTATTGTTGGCTTTAAGGTGCAGCATTTGGTTCTTCAGGGTATTTTTGCGCAACAGCATGCAGAACAGGTTTTGGAATATTTTTCATTACATTAGTGATTTTAGTCAGATTTTAACTCCTACAGGAATGCTGTAATTTCATTAAGAGGAACATTTCTGCAGCAGCTCTTTTGACAGAGGCAGCTCCTTCAGGAATCTCTTGTTTCTCTAAATATTGGGTCAGCTTCTCTCAGGGGTCAGTCCTGTAAACCCTTTCTGGGTCTGGGGAAAGCAGTGTTCTCTTCCCTTTGGACAGTCAAATCAGATAAGCACAACCCATTTCTTGATTTTTTTTTTATAATACAACTCTTTCCTTTTGCATACTGATTTTTTTCTCCAATATTTTCTGCTGTGAACAGGTCTTCAATACACATCACAGTGTAAAGCCTGTCCTTAACAGACTTCACACATTCAGAATTTTCAGACTTCCACATCCTATTCAAGCCACTCAGATTTTCCTGCAAGTAGCTTCACCAAACACCAAACTTCCTGAAAAAAACATATCAGCCAACAGACAGCAGTTCCCCAAAAGTCTCAGTTCTTGTCTCAGTCACCACAACCAGGCTCCCTTGAAAATCTGACCCAAAAATWATAATTTCCCTCTCTCTCTCAGATSTTTGAATCCCTGCATAATCCAAATTGCATGGAGCAGAAGTAATCCTGTGCTCAGAGGAAGGCAGAGCTGAAAGGTCAAACAAATCTCAAGCTATGCTGCCTCGAGCCTTCCTGCTTCCAAAGGAGTGGCTAATRACTTGTTCTTTGGGAAGACTGGAAAGAGTTCAAATATGAAGGCATGATTAAGAGAAGAAAAATCTTCCACACCAATTACAGCTTCCATAGTTTTGGCCAGAATCCATAACCCAGCTTCCAGGGGCAGCCCGATGACTTTTCAATTGCCTTGTGCTCCACAGGGTCAAAAGGATAGATGCATGCTATCAGCTTGCTATTTTATAAGCTTGAAGAAGAGAAATTGGATGGGCAGGCTGCCTCGGAAATTCTTTTGGAACGTAATTGGCAYTAAAAGTTTTCCCAGAAGAAAATGATTCAGGTTTCAAAATTTTCTGAGATTGAGGACTGCAGGCAAGCAATGTTTCTCTCCAGCTCATCATCACTACTGTCTCCTGTGCCATCCCAGCTTCAAAAAAACCCTCAAAACACRAGAAATTAGAATAAAGTAACAAATCCCATCACTTTTTAAAGCACTGTGCTCTGCATGCTCTCATTTGGCAGCCTGCTTCTTTCCAAACTTGTTTGCATGCTCTTCTCTCTGCATTTGTCTGCTGCCTCKTTGGCTGACACAGCTCACATCCCTCCCAAGTGTCCAAAGAGTCCTCTAAAGCAGGAATTTGTGCATTTACTGATGGTTGCCCAATGATTTGGAGAGTTTCAAATCCKGACAATGCTTTAAGTATTGCCAAGTGAGTGAGAAGTGTGTCACTCTGCGGTGAGGGCATGAGAATTTTAGTCAACAGGGAAGTGGCATTGTACTGCAATACTCAGAAATAGGGAATAAATGCAGGAATTTGAGAAGGAACCATCATACTTGCAGCTGCATGTAGGAGAAGCACAGGTTATGGATCACTGTTACCTTAAGGTGCTATCCTGCTTTCAGGGTTTGTCACCAATTCAGTGGATCAAATCCACAGCTCTTGTGAGTCTCCTTTGTGCTCCCACAGGTTTTTGGTTTTACCTTCACATTCCTTGAGCACAGGAACAGTTCAAAGAACTGTTCAAAGGTGAGGCAGGAGGAAAAGGTGGAGAAAGTATTCCAATGGGCCCAGCTGGAAGAAGGGCTCCTCTGATAAAACATCCATGTGGCTGCTGTAATTTGCATTAGGTAATATCTTGTTCCACAAAACTCAGAGAAATTACCTGATTTCACTGATGTGATAAAAAGTAATTGGAATCACCGCTGCCTTTTTCTGTATGGATCATAAGCAGAAAGGAATTAGGCCAGTGTTTGAGGTCTGAGAAGCACTTTCTGGTTTCTCACTCACTGGCTCTATACAGCTGTGATCAGCAGCACATTAGGGAAGAGTGGAGCCGATACAGATATTTCCAATTCACCAGCAGTAATTACATCTGTGAACATGAATATAAATCTAAAGACCTGACACCCAAATGGCTGCTTTTGGGTGTATTTCCATTTACTGTCTCAAGAGCCCGCTTTAATCTCTTGTTAAACTGTGTATCTCATTCAGATTAAACCCTGGGATAAATTTCCTGTCTTTCCACTTCACGCCCATGGAAATGATTTGGCTGCATTTCATGGCAGCTCCAAGGACATGATCCACAGATATCAGAAATGACAAGATTTTACCTCAGCAGCAAACAGGCAGCACAGCCAAGGTTACWCACACCTTCAGCTAAGTGCCTGAGCTGCAGTTCTCCCCTCCAAGCACACAATCAAATACACAGTTTGCTTTAGCAGAATTGAAGAGACCTACAAGTGGAATTTCCTTTTGGACTTCCTCATTTCCTTACAAGAGGACTAACACATCATTTCTCAATTACATTCTGCATTTTGGCACAGTTTAACAGAGTGGGAGGACAACAAACTTTGGTCCTGTGAGGGAGGAATACAGCAGGCAACAATCAGAACATGGATGTGACTGCAGCTCTTGGCTTTTTTTYCCCCCCAAAGCAAAAGTTTGTCAGAAATAACTGGAAAGTGGATACTGAGAGGATGAACAGCGAGCAGGAAGACTCATAATAGGATAAACAACATAATGCAGTCAATAGCTGGCATGTTCYACTGTTTCTTTATCCATATTAAGAATCAAGTATTGATTACCCATAACATACAGCACATTTTACAGTGCAGCTCCAGGAGTCATCAAATCACAAACACAACTTTGACACGCTCCTGAATAAAAAAAAAATAGATAACAACTATTCCTCCAAAACAGCATCAGTGGACCAAAACAAAGCTGAATAAAATAAAACCTTCTACAATATCTTAAAAAAAAACCCCAGTTTTTAAACAAGGAATGTTGATACATTAAACATAAGTTAAGTTTCAASAGACAAGTAAAACCACCATCAAGTAGTATTGGGAGCTCTAACATTTAATATTGTAAGTAAAAGGCAAAAGAACACTTTCAAGTTTTAGCAGAAATACAAATTCATTTTGTGACTTGGGGCCATGTCTTGTCTCCTTTGTGCCTCTATGAGCCCAGCTGGAAAGTGTAATAATAAATTAAGAAACACAAAAACAAGAAACAGGTCTCCAATGASATCCAGATGCTCCATTAAACTGCTGTTCCCCTTAAACACCTTCCAAACCATAGCAAAAGAAAAATATGCCTGACAGCTGGATTTCCATCATGCCTGTGAAACCGTAGAACTGTCTTTATCTATTTTCCAACAATTAGAAGCTACAGTTCTTCAGGGATTGGAACCACATTGGCTTCTCMTATCCATAACAAGGTAATTAGAACAGAACTTCACTGATGCCACCTCAAGATTAAAAGATCATACACTTCATGATTCTCTGTTTATACAGGAACTTATTGTGTGGTTTACCTTGGCCAGGCAATGTGCACGCTGAGACTGCTGCGTGTTACATGGAATTCAGTCTTTCCATTGTTACAGAGTCTTTTCCTGGCTTTTTCATTCCCTGCCCTTTCTGAACTTTGTATGGGGTTTTCTCATCCTGATCTGCTTAGATAACACTGCTTTACCAAAGGCAGTACATTGTTAATGTATGTACTTACAAAATTATGATTGGAGCTGAACCTGAGCATACAAGAAATTATGCTCAAAAGTGTGTCATTATCTCAAGGTGTTTTAGTCAGAGCTTTAGCTGGATATACTTTGGCTGCACAAAAAAATAAAGCAGAAAATGGGAGAGAATTGTAGGACTGCCATGCAACTAAAGACTGATCCCATAAGAGACACAGACAAAATTAAACTCACATGAGTGTCCACAACAGCTGGACAGAACTTCTTTGTGTCTGTGGTGGTTGGCTTCACTACAGAAACTTCCTTTCCACTGTCATTTTTTTAGGACAAATTTGTAGCACAGACTCCCAAACATCAGACCGCCTGCAGAAACATTTGTTAATTTTGTCGGCTCAGATTGCCCTGTTAGGATCTATAGGATCTCAAAGTGAAGAACATGCCATGAGGCTCCTTCAGAAGCAGTTTCTTTTCTGATTTGAAGGACATGCTTGTGAAGCCCTGAGTGCTGTTGAAGTGGCGTTGTACCACTAATGAAAGTGCTTGRCTGAAGTGTGACACCTACAGAGGAATGCTTTCCTGCAAACGGATAAAGGGTTSTCAGACAGTCCCATAAAATGAGAAATTCCCAATGCTGACCTTACTGAAACTTGGTAGAAATGCTGCTGGGCTCTGCTGGTGTCCTCAAGAGTTATTTTCTTGTCTCAATAGGAAAAGCATTCTGGTAGAATAACTTCACCGCTTTTCTCTATAGAAATTACAACCTCAGGACAGGCCAGAAGCAAATATTTCCCTCAGAACTCATTCKTAAATGATCACCATCTCTTTTCTAGGTAAGCACAGTGCTCTACATGCTCTTATTTCTAATTGCTGGTAACAATACACACTGGCCTGAGAAGATATCAAGCTCAGCATAACTGCACACAATAATTGACATTTTCTTTTAAAAAGCCATCATCACTTCAGTAGATTATCAGGCTCACAGCTGAAATAACAGAGGGTTATTCTGTTATCCAAAGGACATGGGGAGTGTTCAAACATGACATTGCAAAGTGGCAAATGACAAAAGACAACCAAGAGAATGTTTTTCTCAGGCTGGCCTACCCCTAGCCCATCCCATCCAAAACTGGGCAGMTGAATAGCTGTGGCCAGACAATTACCAGTTCAGATGCCAAAAAAACAATGCCCTTTAAAAGACAAAGCCAGATGTGAATACCAAACTGTGCAAGTGCCCAAGTGAAAATAATAAAATCATAGGCTTGACCTTGCTCCACCCATTCATTTTGGGCAGAAATTGCCTAGAAAAGTTAATGGGTTTGACCTCAGTTTCAGGAGATGAAGCTAGATCATGTTGAGCAGGGCCTTTGATGTCAGTAAARTTATGCCTGGTTTACCCCAGCCTARCCAAAATTAGAMTCTAGCCCCAGGGTAAAAACATCTTTTAACTGATCCAGGCTAGTCCCACCCTGTGCAGGTTTGTAGCTGCACAACAGCAGCTGTTCTCCTATTCCTGGGGCTTGGAGTATTTCATTGTTGCCTCCTAAGCCCAGTGCAGGAGAGATTCTCAGGGTCAGAGTTACCATGGGACATTGCCCAGTGAAGGSAACTTCACTTACAGATTGCTCCTGTCATCCCATTTTCCAGCATTCCCTTCKAATTGTTTACATCTCCAGCTCAGCAGAACCAGGAAAACCCACTGGGTGGGATAACCCACATTTTCTGCAAGGCTGGAAAGTCTGTGGGTAGTTCTGAAGTAAAAAAAAAAAAAAAAAGAGAGATGAAGATACAAGTTGTACATACTTCAGTTTTTCTTTTAAATCAGGGTTCTCCTGCCAGCCAGAGGGATTAATACAAGTCTAACTATTCAGGGAAGGAATATATCAGTAGCAGAAGGGATGATGAAGTAGGTCTGATCACAGTAGATCAAGTGAAGAGAAAACAAGTTCATTATTGGTTTTGACTGCCAAAATATCTTCCTGTACCTGCCCCTTCTGACCTTTAGTGTATTACACCCCTCAGTATTTTTCCTCCCTGTGGAACCACACAGAACATTTATTTGCCTTTGCCTTAAAGCACCAGCCCAGTGCAGGAAAGCCAAGCACGCTGCAAAAGGTTTTCAGACACACTCACTGGCAGATGCACAATCCCTGGGCCCAGCACGAGCTGTTTGAAGGCTGCCTGGGAGCTGAACTGCACCGAGTGGCTGCACTGAGCACATTTCCCTGGGCTCCTACAGAGAGRCACTGAACAGGCTGGGAAACCTCAAATCAGACACCAAGAATATGACTGCTAAAGGCCACGAGCATCCTGTTCTAATGTCGACATTAGCTCTGCCTGGAGCAGAGGAATGGGACTAAATTGCTTCCTGAAATCCCTTCCAACATAAATATTCAGAGATATTACCAACATCTTTAAATTTTCACTTTTTTTTAAACATTAGTTGAATACAAATAGCAGGATGGAACCTCTCCAGAAATAAGCTGTGCACTATTAATAAGCATACTGTAATAAAAACTTTAAGTGAGCCTTAAGTGACCATTAAACACATAATAATGCACTTTCCTACAGACAGCAATGAAATTGAGCATTAAACATTACAGTCGGAATAAAATCATTTAGCATGGATGCCTTGAAAATTCATTATTACAATAAAAACAAAGGACATTTGTTCTCCCTACACAGGGTGCCATATGCAGAACTAATTCCCACATTTCTATGAGACACTGGTTTAGCTGGAATGAACTCTGTGCTYAGGAAAGCAGAGTTAGATWTAAAGCTTCTTATAAGTTGCTAGARAGATCCCTGCGTAAGAGAGGATATTGCAATAGGCTCACGTGCTTTGTTTGCAGCTTTTACAATTACCAACACAAAAATTGGCTAGCCAATCAGGAAGTAATACTGTAAAGAATATTGTTTTCTGGCCAGGTAGACAAAGTTCCTTTTGTGATACCATAACCTTGATTTGTTTCCTTTATCACTGCTTGTGTGCTCTGCAGCTCTCTGTTATCACATTTTACTATGGCTGTCTCAGTCAYTGGTGTGACTTACAGCATTCCTGCTGCAAGCACAGATTCGTGGATAAAACCTGATAGAGGAAGTGAAAAAATCTGTCACCTGTTTTCTGAATTAATATTGCTTTGCTTTATGCACAACACATGCCAGTCAGTAAATGTCTACTTCCAAAGATGGGATAGACACCTGAAGGTAGGAATGGACTATACTATTGATCTTAATCAGACAGAACTCATCTGGCACAGCCTGAAGGGCCAGAATTTCTGTGACAGAGATTTCAAATATATTCCYCACCCCAAACAACCAAAAGGTCCTGCTGACATAAAGCCACATAAAATCTAAGAACAAGTTCTTCCTAGTTTTTAATTAATCAGTAGATGCATCCAACCCTTTTTTCCCCTCTGTGGTGTCTCCCCTATAGGTCTACACAAAAAGTGAGGCCGTGGACCTTGCATTTTAAACCCCTTGGTGTTCTTTCTATAGTACAARTCAAACTAGTAAGCCAGTAAATAAATATTTCCACTGTTTCCCTACGTCCTGCCCAATGCAGTGACATCACAGCGACAGCTCCCAGCACTCYGAGATGATGGGAAAGTATAAACAGTGCTCCATCTGCAGTTCATTTGCTCTCGCTGTAAAAAAGGTACCAAAACAAGCCCTTGACTGATGGTTGGTTTCCACAGTTTGGTGGCAACAGCTTTGCAAAGGAACTATTTCAGGCAGGAACCCGTGGCAGTTATTTGATAAAATGCAGCAGTGTTGATAATACACGAGGGTTTTTTTTTTTAATGTGGACTTTGTAAATGATAGGATTCAAGGACAAACTTGTCAGGTCAAATCTGACCCAGGTGCTGAATGAGTAAAAGCTGAGAGGCAGAGATTACTGAAGGAAAGATTAATGACACTATTAACATGACTGTGTGGAGCTACATAGCTCTGCTCAGAGGAGAAGTTTGGGTTGCAGGCATGGTAAATGAAGTCTGGGTATGCTCTAGGCATATTTTTTGTTCCCTTTTGTGTACAGAGATGTTTTATTTCAGAGTTATTCAAATGTAGTCGAATTGTATAAGTAAACTTTACAAATTAACACATTTTAAAAATTATTGTAGCTGATGAATGAGTTACAAGGTAAAATCAGCACAAGTTTTCATCAAAGTACCTTCTATTTAACATTATCCAGCAGCACAGCTGCTCCCTATAACAGAACATGTTTTCCAGGCTGCTGCAATGCAATCAGTGTGTGAGATTTTAAATTATTATAATTTCAAATGTGTAAAACTGAGCTCTGATTCTCCTCGGCAAAACCATTCTATAGCTCATCAGATGTAGAGTACTCCTGTATGGAGAGCACACTTCCTGTGTCAAACAATAAGACTTGAAGCCATTGTGGACAATATTCTTTCCTTGTGAAATCAGCCAAGACTTCCAATTTCATTRCTCCACTCATTTACATAGGCTGAAGGGATGGCACCCAAGGGAGGCAGGGCCACCCAGAGAGAAGGGCAAAAAGTTCTTTTTTCCTCTGACTTCAATTCACCCTTCATTTAAAGCTATTCTGGTTGCTGCCAACACTGTCAAGAAAAMTTTTGAGATCTGCTAAGAGATTTTAGCTCATCTTCCTGTCATTCAACAATTTCAGTTTCAGGGACAAGAAGCAGGTTTGGAGGAAATTGGATTGTGAGAACACGACCTAAATGTTCCTGAGTTCGATGGAAAGTTCACTGAATGCAGTCCACTGAGCTGTTTTTCASTCATCCCTGAGTTTCCAGAGATGGATAAATAATTCAGTCAAACATAAACATTATAAATTTTGCAATCTGTTGAATAAAGGAGCTATTTTTTTTCCTGATCACTGCCTGAGGCTTATTTTGGGTTAGTGGAAATGCATTGTGATCAAAGCACRGCACATCACCAGAGCAACATCCTGTTCCCAGGTCAGCCCATGAGGATTACTCCTTGCTATCAGTTTGCAAAGTTCCTGCATATTCATGGGCCTTATTCTCTTCAGATTAGGCTGAACTCTTGCACTAACTCTGGAGACCAGACTGTGAATATGCAGTATTCAGATTTCTCATCTGCAAAATGGCGTTTCTTTACATCACAGAGCATGAATTAAAATATCTCCCAGGTAGTGAGGACTATTGAAGGAAGGGGTGTGCAGGTGTGTGTAAATTCACCACGTGTGTGCAGGGGTTCTTGTCCCTTTTGCCCCTACTGGAAGCCCTGGCATGTGATGTGGCCATAATTGCAAGCTGGCATTTCACTTTTGATTGCAGCTGCTTCTACACCAGAATATTATAGGAAGGCAAAGAAGGAGCCTGTTGAAGTTTGAAGTTCTCTCAAGTATCTTGCAGAGCTCTTAATCAATAGCTTGGCATTCTCTACTAATTCATTAAAATATTTAGTTTCTAGCTAGGAGTTTCTGCATAACTAGRTCTTTTGCTAATCACAGCTTTTCATTTCTTCTTTTTGCAATGAACAAGTGGAATTGCATCTTTTGTTTTCACTGAACCTTTATTCATAATGGCAACCAGGATATAATCTCTCCTGCTGGGAACTGCCTGTTGCAATCCCATCGTACACAGCARAAATGCAGGAGGATGAATAAAGGCAGTGACAATATTAAGCCGTGTGCTGTGTTTTATCTGAATTTCAGGATATCTGCTAAAATCCAAAATGGCTGTGTAACTCCATCCACCTCTCCTTTCCCCAGAATTATTTACATGGAACTATCAGGAGACAGCGTGTCATAATAACCATTCATATTTGCAAAAAGCCACAAACAAGGGGAGGGCTGAGCCAGGACTAAGTCAAACAGACAGGGARAGAGACGAGTACATCTGGCTGGGAATAAACAGCCAGCTTTTTGCTTCCTCTCCTGGAAACTTTCTTGACTTTTGTTCTATCTCAGTTTATCCTTTCAGAGATGGAACAGCCTGCTTTGGCACTTGTGTAGCAGTTCAAAGCACCCTCAGATTCGGCTGTCACTAAAGACTGAAATGTTCAAGAGCAAAAGCAGAACTGATTTTTAGAGCTGACAACCCATTGCTGTCAGGCTGAAGGAAAGAATCCTAATTGTATAATCACATCTACATACAAAMCCAATACCAGCAGGGGTGAGAATGATGAGTGTTTCTGACAGCTCTTTTAATGTTTGAAACGCCCTGCATTATAATGGAAAGAGGGCTTGGGGAAACATACACAACAAATTAAATCCAACTGGAAATGCTGTTTGCCTCCCGAATAGACTTGGTGAATTAATGTTAGAAACCTCCATTTATTTTATCTGTCTCCATGCCATGGTAACTTGCTGTGTACTTCTAAGTACAATCAAAAGTTCAGTTTACTCTTCTGTGAAGCTGTTCTAATGTAGGCATTCATCCTCTTTTAACAAAATTGCAACAGAACATCACAAAAACATTTACTGGGAGGCTGAAGAATGGTAAACAGAAAGAGACTTGGGATTTAATAGTAATATTTGTCATATTTGTCATGGATGAGTAGGTACATTCAGTTATTTCTACTGACTCCTCTAATCCTAAACCTATGTTCCAGACAGAGTTCTCAAGGATATTGTTTCCAAAACTAATGAATTTTCTCAAAATTCAGTCAGTTACATTTAAAAACCTTGTATAGAAAAAAACTGTTACGGAAAGGTAAAACCCCTAAATTTTATCTATCTTTTTTAAGAGCAAAAGGTTTATCTGATTGTAATTGATTATTCTAAAATTAAATCATATACAGCAGAAACATAAGGGGTATTTACATGGTAAATGTTACCAGAAAAATAAAACTAATTATCAGTTGCAAATTTCAGTAGCCTGAATGTGGTCTTTTTTTATTTTGTTATTTACAATCACTTAGTACTTACTCAAAGAACTCCATTTTGCAATTTTATCTGTTATGGTTCTTAGTCAAATGTCTCATCTCTCTCCCAGCTGAGTGAACTGAGCTTTCTTACAGAAAGGATTTCCAAAGGTTTCCATAGCTCATAAATCCTCCAGTAGCAATTACTCTACAGAGTAGAGTAGAGTAACAGCAATTACTCTTCAGAGTAAACAAAATGGCATTTCAAGAAAAAGTGAGAGCTTGCTTTTGCAGGTATCCTTTGCACATCCATCCAAACTGAAATCCAGAGCTCTTTTGCTTTTAGCACACAGGCTTGGAAATAAAAAGATGATAGTCAAAAAGGTCACAAATAGGAGTGTTTTTCTAGAACCAGACCCGTGTGGACAGGCATTCACAGGTACATAACTCTTCCAAAATTGACAGGGCTYTCAAGGGTGTAAAATGAGGAGCCTTTTTTGTCTGGTGGCCTTGAAYGAACTGGGCTTGCCCACAGACAGGGATCAAAGATAAAACCATATTGGGAGCTTTTACATTTTTTGTGTAGGACAACTTATCTTTCAGCTACATTTACCCAYCTCAAACAATGAGATCACCACAAATGTATCTGCCTTGCTTTGAGAGTAAATCAGAGACTATTTATATCCAGAGCTTTGACTTTTTACTGCCTAGTAACACAGGACAAGACTAAGGGGATGAAAAACGGAGAAAGTAGTTCATAGCTATCTGATAGTTGGTGCCTTTTCCCTGTCCTGGAAAGTTTTACAAACAACTGTTGCTTATTACTTTAGGGGTTTGAAACCTCATTCTGAAATCAGTGCTTTGAAATTTGGCTTACAGACATTTACCAAATCCGGTACTTATGCTTTAATGGTGCAAGGCTAATGAAAGGGCAGGATATGCATAGATGATTGTAAATAAATAGTCTGATGTGCCAGGAAAAATGAGGAAGGGAAGTAATGAAAGACAAGTGTTACACCAGGATTTAGTGAGTCCCATCACAGACTGGCACCAGCACTGTGAAGTTCTCCCGTTACGAACTCGAGCAAAGCTGCAAGGAGCAAAGCTGGGAGTTTTTATTTTGTGCTGAAAATGTTTTGAGAAGGTACTTTTTAGGAATTTATCATAATGAAGAAGAGCTACATTTCCCTATTTGCATTGTTTCATTGTGGTTTTAATAATTTAAGGTAACTCATTCCCATTAGTTTTTTCCTAGGATTTCTTTGCTATTGAGGGGAAAAGGGATGACTGTTCTGAGAAGGATTTAGTGYAGGCAGTCAAGGTCTGCTGCTGGAAAGAGTTAGCAGCGAGTGAAACAGATCTCAAATGTCAACCCATTCTCTTTCTGTTTCATTGCAGTCAGGCTTGGGTAAACCTGAGCAAACTSAAGTGTGTGCATACACATATCCCTCTGCTTATGGAGAGTATCAACTCCAGGAGAGCTGGGGCACTGTGACAGAGAATAAATACAGAATGGAATAAACAGATTTCACTGCACTTGGTAGTCCTTAGCTAAAGCTTTCGTGTACCCACACAGCGCCAGCCCCAATAAAGACAGCATTTAACAAAATTGAATGTAAAGTCCAAACCTAGGATCCAATTCCCTTTTAATGTATAAATAAACCCTAGATGCAAATGTTTCGTTGCTCATCTGGGCACCGAAAGCACAAGATCTGACCCCCTTGCTCAGTTTTCTGCAGATCAAAGATTGTCCTAAACTTTGTCATTATTATTTTTAAATGCTCTTAATTAAACTCAGAACAAGCTGTAGCTAAAAGGTCATTATTGAAGTGCTTTAGACCATGGGGATGCAGTTCTGAGGAAAAGTGTGTTTTTGTGTTGCTAGGGGAACCCTTAATGTGCTATGGCACCAGGAACGTTTGGAAAAACAAGAAATGAAGCAGAAGTAAGTATTCAGTAATGAAAAACATGAGAAGATTAAATCAAGGTCTAGAAGACCAAAAGAGGGAGAGCCACAGCATTTTAAAGAGTATTTTAGAAGAGTGGTATAATGTCTGTTTAAAATATTTATTTAGAAAAATTATATTTAGCTATTTCAGGGGGAAAATTTAGACCTGAACTATTGCCAGAGATTGCTTGTATAAAAGGACTRATGGTGCTCTGAAAGGCCTCAGATRTYTGATGTTAAATCAGTGGAAAGGTGGGGACTGAGATGTGCCACATTTTCTCARAAATCCAGAAATCAGGTGTAACTTCAAAATTTGTTATAAATCAGATCTCAAGTAATCTGTCAATCTCATATGCATAACTGTGTCATTTTGTACAGTAATCTCCCACGGCAATTCGAAACTCTTTATGAACGGAAGCCTAAGCAAAGACTTGCTGCATTTGTTGTGGATTGAAATCACTTCTCTAGATCAGAAACAAAAGTTATGGGGTCAGGGGCTCACCTGAGCAATGGCCATTTATACCCATGGAGTAGATAATCTATAGAAGATGGAGAGATTAGTGTCAAGGAAACAAGTTTTTGGTGGCTTGAGTAGAACTGTGTGAATAATTGATTTTTTTTTGCCAGTTGATCACACTATGTCACTTAGTGACATTAAAGTTTTAAGTGAATACAGCAATACTTCTGTAGCCTAGTTTGACATTAAAAATTGACATTAAAATCTCAAGCCTAGTTTGACATTAAAAATTACACTATCTAAGTTTTGAAACAAACCATTTTGACCAGTCTCAAAGGAATCTACTTGTTTGGGTCAAAATTACTTGAATAACGAGCCTGAGATTATTTCACCCTTTAATAGTCTTGGCATTATTTTGCTGCATATATTTGAAAATATTTCCAAGCAGAGTGGCTGGAAAGCAATCCTGATTCCAAAGCATTTTATACCCAAATGATTGACATAATATATGTTTAATCATAGAGGAACTGACCACTGCTTGATAGAAATCTTCCTGTCTCTCACAGCATCAACAGAGCAATGCTAATTTRTACCAGATGCACATCTGGCCTGGCCTGTGCAAAGAAGCTCTTGAGGTGGAAATTTAATATTTAAACTAGTAYAAACCTACAGAGTTCTGTAATAAAATTAAATTTGGGTAAAGGATTAGTTACTACTTTGATTATCTACTAAAGGAGGCTTATTTTTACAGTAGACAGAAATTGCAAATAATTGCGATTGATATTTTTGCTGCTAATGCAGTGTCAATGTCATTACATCCTAAATACATTTACACTGCAGTGAGTGAGTGACACGGTTAAACATGGTGACACAAGTGACACAGCTCCTCAGTGACACAGCTGCTCAGGTTTCTTCCTTGCTTTTCTACAGAAGCTGCACACAGCCACATACACGATCTGTTTATACAGAGATGAATTTTGATACAATGTAATRCCCCGAAGAAGGCATAAACACTGAAAATCAGCGAATGTGAGAAGTATTCAACACACCAGGCTTTTTATGAATCAAGGGCTGCTGAAGATACTTTTGGGACCAAGGCTTAAGCTTAGCAAGTTCTAAAAGAGAAATAGYTTTTGCATCAGTCCTTTTTCCCCTCTAACTCCCCCAAGTTCTGCTGCTTTTTCTTCTCCTATCTGCTTCCTTCCTTCTTTTTATCAGTATATAAGGGAAAAAGGATAAGATGGGGCTCAAATTATGGCTTTTCTTCTGTATTTGTTTCTATTCTCAAAAAGTGGGGCTAGTCCTGTGGGCAGGTGCCTCCTCAGTGACTGCAGGGGCTGCAGAAGAGCCACATATTTGGCTCCTGATTGTCCTGCTTTTCCTAAGCAAACCCTAATCCTCCTTAAAGGAGTTTCTCTGGCTTTGCTGTTGATGGGTCTGAGGGATCACAAGTTTCAAAAAAGACCTGAAAAAGATGAACAGAGTAACAAAATATTAAGCTGCCATGTGGTTTTTCTTAGCTTCCACCTGGCATTCCAGGGATGTAATTAAATTTTGCCAGTTTTGGCCACTGCCGGGAAGTGTGCAGGAACAGAGGGATCACGTAAGTTTGGGCTGACCTGAGGCACAGGAGTGTGTTATGGTTCTGGGGGAAGATGTGCTGGAAAGCCCTTTAGAGAGCCAGAGCATACAAGGAACGGTGTAGTGTGTCTTCACCCCCACAGCACTGAACACCTTCAGTATTCTCCTCACATAATTTCCCTTGGATTAGGCTGACCTTTTTGCCAATGTGGTGCCTGCTGGGTAATGGGRGTATTTAGATAACAGCTCTAATCAGCCTTGCAGCTCCTGCTTTTTTTCTGTAATGGTCTCTGAATGACACAGCTTCCATACCCACCCTTCAGTGTACTCTGAAAAAAATCCATTGTGGAAGGATGGTGGTGGAGGAAACAAAAGGCATTCACCATAAACAGGAAAGGAATTATTCTTTAGATATTTATTTGTTACTCTATCTCAGGCTCTTTATGTGCTGTGTCACTGCCTGCCCAAYGGGTGAACTCTTGTACAATTAGCAACAGATTTCCCAAAGCTTAGGGATGAGGTGAGGGCGCTGTAAGTGTGAGCAGCACGGCTCTGAGTGCTGCAGGACACTGCACATGCTGCACAACAAATGGTTTATGCATTTTCAGCAACAGCAGCAGCTGTGAGTTTTACAGGGATGACGAAACATTGGAATATGAGCAGTTTGATGCCCTTTTTAAAGAATGGATTTTAATCAAAGATGTCAAAGCACAGACAAAGACCTCATTCTGTATTAATATTCTTTGTTACTGGATTTGAAAYATCAGCTGTTTCTATTCTTTTTGGTTTAATAATTTTTCTTTAATTTTAGGCCACCAACTAACTAATTAGCCCTAGATTTGATGTGGGATCTTTTAGCACATATCCCTATCAGTTTGTCCCTCATGACAGCTATCAGGTAACATTCAGAACAACCTAACTTCACAGTTACAAAAAACCTATTTGGGATATTAAAAAGCACTCTATGCCCTTATTTCATTAAGATGTATTCTTTTTATAGAGGTCTGGAAAAAATACTGAAAAATTCATGAAAAAATGCCTGTTATTTCAGATGCTTTGAGCAGTTATTATTCTGTTGGGGACATCTATTGTGCCTGATCAGCATTCAAAGTCCCTTTTTTAAACAAATCCAAAATAGTTCACCATAATACTAAAAAATAAAGTCTACAACCCCAACCTGATASTCCTCTATCAGAAATTACAGAATTATCCTGATTATGGAAGATTTCTGCCAAAYAAATACAACAGAATACAAAACAGCTACAAAAATTATAAAGCCAAATTGACCTTGTGGACCATTTGGTTAATTTTTCATGGTATTTTCCCATGTTTTCATGCCTCATTAGTCCTCATGACTATGGCATTAAATCTGTGCCCAAGGCCATAAGAGCGAGTATGAAATAATGAATCTAGGCCATGCCAGTGGACAGGACCAGACAGGAAATCTATGTGAAATGCACCCAATTTAGTAGAGTTTTCAACACCTTCTATTACTGAAAGCTATGAAAAAAGCAGTAAGTTACAATTAAGTTATGTTCTGGTAGATTAAGTATGCAAACTGGACACTCAGTACTCCCGTTCTTAGCAGATGGCTATAACATTGCCASACAAGCCATCATTTTCTGCAAAATATTCTTTTTTATTTGGTACTTCTAGCTACCCTGAAAGAGCTGTCTTTGCTATTCAGTATAAATATGCCCTGTGGAAGATTTTTTCCCTAAATGTTTAAAAAACGAAAACTGTCTTCTCTGAAAAAAACAAGCATTTTCTAGAGGTACTGAGAAAATGGCCCTCCAGTGATCTGAATGTAATTCCAAGAAGCAGTATAGAACTTTGGATCATGGACCTTGTGCATTATCTAAAAGCTTGGTTCATTCTCCTATTTCAAAGCATATATTCATYAGAGAAGACAATATTTTGTCCTTGCTTATTATAATATTGCTATAAATCACAAGTGATTACTTTAAAGAAAGGAAGTGACAAACACAAACGTGGCATTAAGGCCTAAGCAGTATTTTGCTATATATTCTACATTTACCACAGCAGCTATATTATAAACACAAAGTATGCAATTCCACAGACCTCAGAAAAACAGGCAAGTGATCTGGTTTYAATTTTTGGTTTTCTACATTTATATCTTTGAACTGTATACTTTCAGGAATTATGAGTTAAGTTGGAGGAAAAACAGGAGCAACTTGCTTTGCCAATTTAAAATGGAGTTCATGATTTCAGGAGTAGTTTCTTTTCCACATGCTGAGAGTTCTCCTGTGGGAATAGCTCACTGATACAGTGAGGGCAACTGCAGCAAGAGACCTTCCTACAATGTAAAGTCAGAAAAAAGTAATGACTACATACAAAAATTTGTAATTGAATGCTTTGAAAGGACAAACATTCCAAAATACATTTGCAAAATAACTTGTCCTTTTCTTTTACTCGTTGTTCCATGAGACTCATGGCATTATGTTTTATGGTTGCTCAGGCAGAAACATTTTCCTGCCGAAAGACTGGCAATTTGTTTTTATTTTTTGGCAAAAGCRTAAGCCAAAGCCAATGTGGAATGGATTTCCAGCACGGATCCACTAAAACAGTGCAGTGCATCTCTGCAAGTGACAGCAGCAGTAAAACCTCACAGACATCTTTCCTCCTGTCMCAGTGTTGCTCCAAATGAATTGGAATTGTACATGAAGTACTTGATATTCACAGGCAAAGCTCAGAATCATTATTGGATATTTTCCAAAACCTATGAATAACTTATCAGCCACTAAAGTCACAGCTTCTGTGTCTAAGTTACACTCCATACTACTTTTGGCACACTTAACACTGGTGTTGGTGGTAGCTCCAGTGGAATGGAAAAGCTGTGGAACAGCAGCTCTGGCAGAAACAGAAACAGCAATAAGGTCACAATGTATGGAGGGAGCAGCCAGCACTGAGCTTCCTGGACAACAAAACACAGAATGAGTTTCCACAGGAAATGGAAAAAACACCCCAWGAAGTATCTGTTAGCAGAGGGCAAAGAAGGTCAGGCAGGGCCTCTAGGATCCCTATTTATAAGAGGCTACCCCTGAGTTCTTATTTATGTAGGTGGCTATTTTGAATAGGAATGACAGACAAAAGTCTGGTCATATCACACAAGTAGATTTGTATACACAAAAAGTATCTTCTGCGCTTCCTTTTCTTTTTCCCAGAAAATTTGGAGTTTTGAGCTATGTGAGATGGATGAATGAGGACGTGGTCTTGTCTTCGGAGTTTACACTGTTCAGATTAAACTGAGGATATTTTCCAAAAGCATGTGTTACGTGTTTAAGAAGAGAAGTTCACCGTGGGGTGATAGAGATCAACATTTTATTTTCCTGGAAGAAGATTTGTTTAGTTTCTGTTAAGTAATGAGCTGCTAAGGGATTTGCTGCTACAAGAATCGGAAAAAAAAGACACCTTAAACAAACTCCAGCAAAGTATTGTCCTGTGGGACAATTCCATAGTACAAATTGGTGCCAGTAGGCATTCCATCACTGAAATATCAACTAGAAATAGCTAAACACTGAAAATTTGTTCCAGAAACATTCTTGAGAAAATTGTTTTCCTGAAATACATAATCATGCTTATTTTTTTACATTCCAGTGTTTTTACTGGTTTGGTAGCCTTGACAGGAGGCATGAATCACAAACTTACAAGCAGACAGCATTCTGCATTCCTTTTTGTGGAAAACTTGGCCCCTCATGGTTTTTGCAAGATAGACCACGGGAATATACAACAGGAAGATTGCTTATTTCAGTTTCATTTACATAAAAATGAAAAAATTGTACACGTTTACAGTTACAGCTATAATGTCAAAAATTTCTTTATTCTTTACTAAGCAGGTAGTCATTGTTTTATAAAAATAATTAGTTTGACTGGAATACTCTGTGAGTATTGACTGAGAACAGAGGGGCAGTGGAGTCAGCTGAATTCCGTACTGAGGAATTTTTGGTAAATATACCATCCAGCCTTTATATTTCAGAAAGTTATTATTTGTTTCAGAAAGATAACTAATGTCAGTCCATATGACATTTTTCTGAGGGCTCAATAKTCACAATTCAGTATCTGAGTTGTTTGCTCAACTTAGTTCCTCTTCCTGACCGGATAGCCTTCCGGACTAAATTTGTTTCAAATAAACTCTATCTCATCATTGAATTAATCTCAATTTCAAATCCAACAGTCACTTTCTGCAAACGCATTTTCACAACAAGCAAATAAAAATGAGTGCTGGGAAAAGGGTSAATATTTTCCTGTAATGCTGTTGTAGACTCCGATCATCTGGCCTCCCGTAAAATAGACCAGCAGAAAAAAAAGTGATAAACAACTGGCCAACACTTATCTACTTATTTAGAAACAGTTTCTTGGTGAAGATTTGTGATTAAGACTTTGCATATGTCCTCAGCTGCRAGGCAGGATATGTACTTTATCCAGCCACACAAGAAGGTAGCATCTTTAATTCCCAGTTGTGAAAGGAAATTGGGCACGATGCCAAGGCAGCACTCCTTACACACGCACTGTCCTCTGAGACAGATCTATGTGGACCTCAAAGTACTGGGTTGGGGCTACAGGAATCTTGTAGGGCCATAACAGCAACCACATATTTCCAGAGGGATCAGGGCTCCATGCTGACARCCTGCCCTCCCACACTAGAACAGTTTTCAAGTTGTTTGAACAAATGACTTTGAAAAAAAATGCAGATCAAAAGAGCTCTTCCTTGCAAGGGCATCAAAAGACGGATGGTAGCACACACAGTTCACTTGTGCTGGGTGTGCAAAGTGAGACCTGTGTAACGAGAACAGTGCTGTTAATGTGAACATTTGCACAAGGATTTTCATGGGTAAGCACCAGGAAAACACACTGTGAAGACAGTAGATCAAGTTCTACAGATTTAAGCAGTTCAGGTCACCTAATATCMCTTCCAAATCTCTCTGTAGGACAGMAAGACAAGTATTACCTGTAAAAGGGCTACRATTATTACTTGCACAAAGTCTGGGACTCTGTCACTTCTTGGCTGTTCTAAGTGCTTACCAGCTTGTAGGATTAAAGCTGATATTCATATAGGAGACATCCTGGAGCTGAGATCTCTGTTTCTGCTTTGAACTGGGGTATGCAGCTTTGTCCTCCAGAGACAAAGTTTCAACATCTGTCAGAGAAGGTCTGAAAATACTATCTTTTCCCTAAAGAGAGCATTGTAAAGTGGATTAGTTAACACTAAGAGAGGGTTTAGGGTTTCAGGAAACTAAGTGCCATAGAAATGCACGGTGCTGTGATCCCTTTATCATGGAATATTTTTGTCATCTGAAAGTGGCAATTTCCTTACAGATCAAACTTTGTTCCACTGTTATCCCATGACATCCCTAAAAACAGACACCACAGATYTTTCCCTGCATTTCTTATTTCAGATGCAGAGTCCTCCACTCCCTCTGCTTCAAACAGTTGACTACAGTAACAGTTCTGCTTCCACACTGCAGAACACTTGGAGTTTTACACCTCACATTTGGGTTATTTTTGTATAGGAAATACTAATGGTGACAGCAATGAAAGGAAACAGCCTTTCCGAGTTGTGAACTCCTAGGTGAGCTGCCTTTGTTTGCTGGAGTCAAAGCGTGGTATGAACGTTCTAAATTAAGAATCAAAGCATTCCATATCTCTGAGTACATGTATAAATCAGGAGAATTTATAAAATACTTCAAGCCCTTGAACAACAGCAGGACACCACAGCCCATTCCAGAATCAGTTTTGCACTGGTTCGTTACCATTTTATATGCAGTTGGGCATATATCTGATAAACACTCCTACGTAACTGTGCTTATTTTTTAAAAAAAGCATTTTACATGTTAAAACAAAGATGCAAATAACAGGCTGCAAACCAAAACACCAAGTGCAAACACTCATAAATTTTCAGAACTTTGAGATCTTAAAAAACTTCGCATTCTGGATCCAAGCTTTCTCATATTGATTTTGAGTTTACTGAATGGCTGGAGACTTCAGAGTGGATGAAATTCAGCCAGAAAATGCTCCAAGTTTCTAAAACTCAAAAACTTAACCTGAATCTGAAGAATGTAATGAGTTTCTCTTTGTACAATTTATTTTGTATTTGGTACACATCCATTAAATTAYGCATACTTTTAAAATACACAAGCTTATAGTAAATGCCTCCAGAGCATTCAGAACAAAAGACCATTTCTCAGTATTTTAATACTATACATTGAAGAAGACACAAATCAATACAAAATATGTTCTTTTGAATGTGTGCTTTCAAAGGTTCCTCTTTCTACTGCATGTTAAGCCATTCTTTTGCAGAATTGTATTATTGAGAAATGAAGAGGAAAGCAAAACTATGAATCTTAAATATTTAGCATTCACTAGTGTTATGTCTGTATTACTATCTCATGTCAAGTTAGGGGAAAAGGATCTCCAATGTGAGTGCAAAGCTGAATAGTTCTGTTCCTTATCAAAAAGGAAGGATGTATCAAATGCAGGTTCCACTGGGGTCTGTCCCAGCATTGTTCAGTGCTTCCACTCCTTACCCAAATGGCAGCTGACAGAAGARGCTCATCTGATTTAGAGACAAATGAAGTCAAGAATAGGATTCCATGTAGTTGTGACAAACTGAATATAGGAATTTAAAACTTTTTATCTTTTTCAACTCCTRCAAGTGTAAGCACCACGTTTAGGAATAATAACCTGTACAAATACAGAACATGGAACGGCTGAGGAAGGAGAAATTCGGATAGAAAACAGTATAGAAATGACAGCTGATCGTAGACCAGACTGAATTAAAAATGTCATGCTGCTGCCAACACAGAGTGTCATTCTGGAATGTGGACAGCAGACAAGTTTGCAGAGTAACCCTTCTGCTAGAGCAGCACTGATAAGGCTTTAGCTCYGTCACTGTGGCTGGGTCAGGGACCACACTTCAAGATATCTATGGATTGGTCAGAGACAGTCCCAAACATAGCAATAAAAATGATAAAGTGATCTATAAAATATGAATTATGGTAAACTATTGGAAAAGTGGGATATTTAGCCAAAAAGAATGAGGGAAACCTTGATAACAGTCTCTCAGACACGTAGAAGTAGCAGGATTAAATTCAAGAAAGATCCAGGCTGCATCATCAGAAATATTTTGTAACAAAAGGGCAATGAAAAGCAGGAAAGTCTGAGCTTTTGTGCAACCCCACTGCAGATTTCAAGGCAAGCTGGCAAGTGTCTGCCAGGAAGGACCAAAAGGCTGCTGCTTTGCCTTGAATCAGGCAACTTCATATTCCTTCCAGCCCTATGATTCTGTTTGCTCTTTATCCTGTTTCATTCAAAGCACTAAATGTCCTGACAGACACCACACAGTGAAATACGTTTGATTTCAATAAGGCCAAAATACGTCCCTCATTATCCACCTTCCACTTTTACATTCTCCTGAAGGCAAAAGACAATTATTGTCCTCATTCACCCAATTGTTTTAGTGAAACATCAGCTTSTCAGGGATGATATAGAAACTGAAAGGCTCAAGCCTGTGAGATGTGAACATTGTGGGCCTGCCACAGATATAAAATGAAGGTTAAGAAGAACCAGATTCATACTTCTGTTTAAGGAARTGTCTCAATGTCTGGCAGTTTGTTCAGAAGGCTCATTATCTTGCATACAGAGACTGAGCTGTACGTATTTCATYCAGGCAGAAAGAAAACAGAAAATGAAATCTTGAACACTGGTATAAACATCTGCAAAACATTTTTTGTTGTTTAATTTACAATTTYAGATGACTGGTACAGCTCAGACTGAAAGGACAGAAGTGATGCAAGTAACCACAGGAACTAAGAAATGCCAACAATGGCATTAATCTTTCTACAGAGATTTTCTGGAATCTCCATAGAAAAGTTGGACTGTAGGGAAGTTTTGGGTTTGTTTTTTTTTTTAAATAGCCCAAGTTTTATATCAGATGTCCATCCACAGCTCATTTGGAGCTATTACAGGGATTAGGGGAAAGGGATAAGCTGTAATAACAAGTCAAACCATGCCAAGCCAATATGGGCATTGTTCAGGAAGTCATGCCAAATGACATCCCGAGCACACAATGTGGAGAGAGGATCTGCCAACAATTTTAATTTGTGAGAAATTGTCTCAGGATTTTGTTTCACTTCGATAGTAACATGTTTAAAAAAATCTGTCAGYCAGTTCATAGGGGCTGGCTGCAGGCCAGGTGTGAAAGTGTGATGAAGAGGGCCATTAGTGAAAAATGCCAAGCTCTGAGTTTCATGTCATTAATATTTATGACACAGTGTGAAGAATCTTACTTAAATGCCACTTTGTGTGTGGGTTGGGGTAAAGGAAAAGAGGGATGCAAGGCAAGGAGAGCTTCAGTATTTATTCTAAAGTGTGCAGGCATCTTGACAGGAAACAAAACCCTTGACAGACACTGGGTAGCAATAATTAGTCTAATGTTTGGATAGTTACACTTTATCTGACCTCTGATTTTAATGCCATAAAATTCTAAAAACGCCTGCTCTGTCGAGCYGCCAAGTGGAATCCATTTGGATGGGTATTTGGAAACCAAATATCATTTTTAACCATCATCTATTATTTTGGGCAAATTGCCTGAAGTAGACTGAACCTCAAATATTTATTTCATGCCAGCCTGCTCATCCTGAATTATGCTGTGATTTCAGGCAGACCATATATTTTGTTCAGTATGATGCTATAACTCCTACAAGAACCTGCTGAAATCCTGGAGTAACTGAATCCTCCCTTTGCAGAGAGTGGGAARGAAATTGTGCTGCAGGCAGTGCTGCCCTAGACCCTTCCTGGGTCACAGAAGGTGGCGAGGCTTTTTCACATGCAGGATTTCCACAAGCAATGGGGTTTGTGCACTCACTGGATTCAGAGTTTGGGTTTCTTCATAGGGAAACTCTGTACTGTTGGTGTGACCTGCCCTGGGGTGACAATGCTCTGCACTTTGTCACATGGCTGCAGTGAGTCCCTCTCATAAAGCTCACATCAGATTTGCATGAAGTATGTAGCGAGTCATCATCTCGCTGTTTTTACTGCAAATTGTCTCCTTCTCTTGACATAAATAGTCTGTTTYATGTCATAACTTAATTCCTACAAACCGCTGTGTTTTTTCAACTTACATTGTTATATCAAGAAATAAATGTGCACTGTGCACATAATATTTTTCATGCAAGTGTCTGGCATGCATATTGCTTACACAAAAATACTGCATTGTTTAAGAAAGAGAAGAATTTAGAGAGAGCTGATATAAAATATCTTTTTTTTATTTTAAGCAGTAAGTCCTTGGAGATTACTTGTTTTTTTCAAATGACAGCATTTCACAGGCTAAAAAGAAAAATCTGCTGTTCAAAACACAGAGAACTACCAACTGAAATCAAAGTTACAATTCTATACAAAAGAATCCTGATATTTGTAGTRCTAAARTATAAAATGAMATCCTGAATTGGAAYTAACTGCTGAAAATTTATTTTAGCRTATGCTAACAGAAATCTGGTCATGCACTGTGTTACCCAGGAAATGTATCAACTTTGAAGTCACTATCTCCTGTTTCTATTCAGAGAAGGTCAAAGCTAAGGTCCAGCAGGAATCCAGGAATTTTTAAGGCAAGGATGAGTTAACCCATGTGGCATGTTGTCCTAAATTATTGCTTTGCAACTATATCCATCTAGAGTATGCAGGAATATCCAGAAGTTAAGAATAGATGATTGCATTAGCACTACACAATCAGTCCTGAAATAAGTAAGAGTTTGGTTTCTCTCTCACTTTAAACTGATAAACAATGACCAAGGAGAAATTCCTCCTAATGAATTTCAATGGAATTCTCATTAGTAGGTTATCCACTGTTGTACTCCAGTGGCTGTTTAAATCTGACTATCATACATTTGCCAGCCTCGAGCCAGGGTCCATATTGATAAACTGAAAAATGCTTCTTGCCATTTCAAAAGAAATCTCACCGGAAGGAGAAAAAGCCCTGTTAGATATTCCTGGGAGGGCCATGTTCAAGGGGCAGTGAGGGTCTGGGCTGGCTGGAGGCTCACTTGCAGCAGCGTTAAGGTAAAGGAAAGCTTGTCCAGCATCTGGAAGGGTTTAGCTTTTACTGAGCGTTTTGTACTGAGCACTGAGATTATCTTATCTCCTTTCCACCTCTGTKCGATGCAGGACGTGCGTTTCAACACGGGTATTGTTAGTGGGATTGCTACATCCACACAATTGCATCATCCCAGTGACAACTTTGGATACAATTCCTCAGCATTTGATTCCTCTTCCTGCAAAGAGGGGAAGGCCTTGTACTTCAGGCCTAATGAGAGTGACTGGAAGCTGATCCCAAAGATGCTGAACACGGATGATCAGGACTCCAAAGCAAGAGTTTAGATGAAGAGTTGGGCTGAGAAGGTCCCTGACTCGCAACTCTTGGGAGGTAGCAGGACCCYCCAGCTGCCTGGCCATTAATGAGCTGAGGGTGCTCAGTATTTTGCATAACCCAGCTATAAATGCATTACATTTAACTGCATAATTTCAGGGATAAGGGAACATCTGTCATCCAATAACAGCAAACACCATCTGCTTTTGTATCACCGTATTCCTACTTACTTGAACAAATGGAGCTCAAGGGACACTGGACACTGCTTAGGAAAAACAAAATTTATTTAGACTTCTTACTTTGCCCTTCTGCACGTTTTGTACAGCTATAATGAAAGGCTTTGCTCRCAAAAGCTTTCATTAGAGTAATTTGCTATTTGTGCTTTCTCTGCTATAATTTCAGAATTATATCATTTTTCTCTATTAAGTTCACGGAAACTATCCAAACTAGTTATGAAATAACTCACCTCCCACTACTCCAGACCTTAGCCAGTAGCCTATTTCTTTTTTCAAGATAATATCAGGGGTCTTTTTTGATCTTTTCTGCTTCTGCCTGGAAGAATRGCTGGTCCAGCCTTCTGCTTCTCTTTGCTGGTACTAAAACAAAAGAACTGCAAAGGCAGCATGGTATCAGGCAAAAAATCTCCTCTGMAAGATTAAAGTAGACCTCTGGAATTTTGCCAAAAGAAATTTACAGTTGAGTTGGTTTGAACACTTTGCACTGTTCATAATTTATAGTGACTTCTTATTAATAATTTTAACGTCTGGAGGAAAATGAAATTATACTSTACTGCACTGTGGAGTCAAATTTTAAGGATGTTCAAATTATCTACTAGATAATTGTTCCTCTTCTGGCTTTTGACTATGACTGTTCCTTMTGTTACTTGATTAAACAGATAGCAGAGCATGTGTCCTGGTCTGCAGTAGGAAATGGTTCTTTAGGAAGCGTTGGGAAATCTATCATTTCTCTCACTACTCCAATGCACTCTAAAGGCAGTTAATGATAACAACTGATGCTGTGTTTTCCAAATTTAGCCCTCAAGRGACTGATGTGCTGAGTGTCTCCAGAAGAGTACTTGTCTGGAAAATCAAACTTAGGGACCAGCATAGAAAAGGATGCTAGAGTAAGCTAAATGAACCAAATATAAACAGCTCCAAGAACTAAGAGGAAATTAGGGGAGAATTAGAACAACTCATATAAATCTAGAGAGACAAAAAAATGCCTATTTGGAATCTCGGAATCCAAAATTGAAATTTGTATCTAGTGCTTGGTCTAACTTTTCAGACAACATTTTACAGTGTTTGGAATTTGCTAAACAATTTGTACATTTTATTATAATTTATAGAAACCATCTCTCTGTTTCCCTAAATATGTACAGAGGCAAGGCCTGTAGATAGGTTTTGTACATATTTGACCAATTATATCCATGCACAAACTCCCTCAAAGAATAAACCATTCTATTTGAAATGCCTTTAAGCTCACAGATGAAGTTCCAGCTTTAAAGTGACCGGGATTTCTAAAGCCCCAAATTCTTCATCAGAGTTCCACACTTGCACCTCTGTTCTCACTATAAAAATGCAAAGTGGCCTCTCAAGGTAATGGCGAATATTATTCATCTCACAATAGGACCTGAGAACCTGAATGACTGTTCCCACTGTTTTTAGAACTGAGCAGTATCTGTAATACGAGGCTGTCTTGTAGGTTTAGGTTATCAGCTCCTAACAGACTGGGGGTAGGAGGAGAAACAAGCTCTGAGAGACAAAATGTTACAGCTCTATTGAATTCCAGTCAAGCAAACGGCACGACAGAACAYGTTAACTCCTGAATTATCACAGAAACTGGAGCAGCCCCTGAACTGAGACTCACGTATTTGTGTGTCATTGTTTGAAACTACCTTCTAAATTACTGAAATAAAGCTTTGCATATCCTTGCAAGTTGAGAGAAAATAAGAATTAAAATTCCCAACGAACACATCTGAAACAGCCTCCAGTATTCTGCTGCCTTGAGAGCCAACACTCAAAGCCAGACACAGTGAGATTTTTCTGGTTTTATCTGCACCAYAAGCTGTGGTACAGCACGAACATAATTGAGCTGTTCCTGACCACTCTGCCTCAGCTGCTGAAAACAGGACCCTTATTAGTGCTGACATTAGTGCAAGCTTATTTATCTCACTCTCCCTCCACTGGATTAYTACCATGCTTCTCAGAATGTCTTCTCAGCCTTAAATTAAATTGCAAATTATAATGGAAATTAAATTGTTCCTTTTTCCTGGCTATCTTTGGTTTCAAGAAGGCTGTTCTTCCCAAACAAACAGTACCATAAGGCCTCGGRAAAAAAGGCATGGAGAGAAGCCACTGGTCTTCTTCTGGCTGAAGATCAACAGGATGAAAATGTTTCTGTCATGATGACACTTCTAGATTACCATCTCCTGGTATTTTTTAACATAAGTGAAAGGTATTTAAACCCTGAAAGTAATCCAGGTTACTTTAAATGTTACTAGAAGTATTTTGCTTTGTTGTTTTGGGTTTTTTTCTCTAAATGAATGCTGTTTAGCACAAATTTCATTAATACCCTGTTATCATATTATAGGGATCAGTAACCTCTGCTGAAGAAAGGGCAAGTTTTGATGAGAAACTGTAATGAATCTGCACTGGGGGGCATTAACCTCACTGCTGAGGTTTGCTGGAGCCTGAGCAGGGCCCGGCTCAGCAGCCTCACTAAGGTCTGGCTAACAAAAACAAGTCCTGCATATGGGATGTAAAACGAGTCAGGAAAACATCTTTCTTTACAAAGCTGCATGGAACACAGTCCATTCCCTTGGATAATTTCCAGTCATTAACCATTTCATTAGTACTGAATACTTCAGTGCCTCTGAGTGCCCACCAGAACTCTCCACTGCGGCACAGCCCCCACTATATATTCCATACATAATGTGCCATGTGGGGCATTTAAGTGTATTTCCCTAAATAGAAAATGTTCTCTGAAAACTTTTTTTGGTTAAGTTCCTGGAAAGAATTATGGGGGTTTTTTTTGACTTTTCAGAGAAGACAAGTTCCAAAGTGGCAAATTCATTCTTGCAGCAGTAAAAGGAATTTGAACTTGCCTTAACAAGTGAGTACTTTAGGGCAGTCTGCAAAAAACCCTGAGATACAGTTATACATACATATTTTTACACATTTATATATGAGCTTTTCCAGTCTGGTTGGATAAAAGACTTAAGAGTTTTTAAGAGATCACATGCAGTACGTGTCTACTCACTGGTGATGAAGTAACAGCGCCTCTTCTGCTGTTTGTAACTGATACAGAGTAAATCCCTTTCCCTCTTTCTCTGAAAGCCCTTATATTCTTTYACACATAAATTACAAAAGGAAACAAAAATCTTTCCAGTACAAGACATGGGTGGATGATACACTTTTAATTGTCCTTGCTAGGAAYGTCAAAGCAGGCAGTGCAATCCCTATTTCAGCAATAAGAATAAACCCTTGTTTGAAAGGTGTCTGCTTCCTAGATCATCTCATAGAAAAGATAAGTTGGCAACTTTCTCCACTTCCAGTCACTGACATATTTYCATATATCACATGAAAATACATGGAAAAATAATGATTCAAACTCAAAGATCAGTGTTCTAGCATAGAAGGCAAGTAAAATATAACCTATGACAAAAGAGATCCCATGTATTTATAGTGCAACTTCTGGCCAAATTCCACTGGATGATATTGGCAGGCTGGTGTTTCAAATCCATGTTCAGTGCATGTGTGATTCATTTAATTCATCCATATGGGATTCTGAACATTTATTGTGAATTAACATTYTTTTTCAGTAATAAATTAATAAGTAGTTATAACAAAGATAATCTTAATTCGTGACAGGGGTAGAAACAGAGATAAGGAATTCTGACAACAGTACGGGCAGTGGAGGAGATGMAGGGAGAAGCGCCTGCTTGGGACGGCCCTGCTGCCCCTCTGTGTGTGCATGCCTCTATCAGAAGGTGACAGCCACAAAATATCAAAGRCTGTTTTTCCTCTCAGAACTCACTGTCTGTTGTTTTTTCTCAAAACACGAGTCCATCTGTGTCTTCCCAAGCTATGGACATGCGGCGACATCTGCRTCACTTTGAAAAAACCGTGTGTGTTTGCTTCTCACGGGAAGTGGGAATTGCCAAGAAATAATTGTCAAGACCCTTTGTTGTTTTTCCTTTTTATACCTGTTATTTCTGAGCAAAAACAACCTAAATCTCCTACCCGTACCAATGCCAATCTGATTTAAGCTCACAGAGTTGGGGAGAATAAGGCTCTTGAAGCATCAGAACAAATATTCTCGATTCCAGAGAACATCTATTTACTTCATCAGATCACACAGATAACCCATATCTCTACTGAGCTCTCATTGACATCACTGTACTTCCTGTGTGGTAGCAAAGTTCTTAGGGCTGCTCTCAGGGCTCATACACTGTATTAGTCACTCAGAAATATTCAGACTGATGGACAGTTCTAAGTATTCCCRAGACAGCACTGGAGCCAGAGACAAGACCATTCATGTAAATTATTATGGGACAGAAGCAGTAAATATGTTATTTTAGAAAAAGCTGAATCTGGTCATTTAAGGAAAAATAGTAACAGCTTTTAAAGCAAAATTGTCATTGTGAAATAACACACAACCATTATTTAGATTTGGTACTCCCTTACAGTTTTGATAGAAATACCACTTCAGGTGCAGATCTCCCAAAGAGGACAAAAATGCCATCATAAAGAAACTTCTGCTTTATACTGTATTTGCATAAATACAGATAAACCCTGCTGAAACGAGTCACTCAAAACATACAGCACAGGGTAGAGAGGAGGATGTGACCCACTGCATAGTGACTGTGCTTCTCAAATTGAGTTAGTTTTGCAGTGGTGATGAGATTGTGACAGTGAAGGGGACAGCAAAGTATTATCCACTGCAGCCTTTTCTGATCCTGAGCCTGGGAAGTTTCTACTGCATTCTGCAAGAGGGAGGTTACTGATGGGCATTAATCTGTGCATCATATCCTGTCCTTTGCTCAGAAATACGAAACAATGAGCCATTCTTTGCCATGAAATACCTGAATTTCACAATTTTACCCTTTATTCATCATTATGATTGATTTATTTCAACATACCTAGTAAGTGCCAAACATTTTATTTCAGCTCTGCAAAATATGTGGGATTTTCCTGAGGAAAACCAAGYCACACAATAACACTGTTGATTAAAACCACAACATCTACCATCCAATGCAGTTAATGACTTATCCCTTCTGTGGCAGGAGGRACATTATTTTGATAGTAGGGATGATAAATTATGGAAACAAATTAAAAATTTTTATCAAAACCTTTTGGATGCATCCTTTAAAAAAACCCCATCAGTTCTTCATTAATTTTCCTTTTTCTTTAGAGATTRCATTTGCAAGTTGCAGCTCACCCTTAACTAACAAAAGTTTACTTATACACAAGGGAACCATTGCATGAAATGTTCACAGTGATGAGAGGAGAATAAAAAGTAAACAAAATTTAAATATTTCGGTTTCTCAGGACCAAATTACCTTTTCAATCACATTAAAAATCTGCTTTACATTTCCCAAAGTAAGAACTTCTGGCTTGACAGCCAAAAATACAGACTTATGGGAATGGAGTACAATTTCATAAATATTGGTRTTTATCTGCAGAAGGTTCCAGGTTAGTAAGCAAAGTCACAGGATTATCCAGCAAAGGAAAACCTATAAAATCTTAGCTAGCAGTGGCATTATGTAGCAAGCTGGCATTAATCTGAGACAGTTATCTGGTGAAAAGAAATCATCTTTCTACAGGAGCATCCTTGGTGTTCAGAKCTCTGGTTTACAGTCACATTCTCAAAGTACTAGAAAGTCAGAAGAAGAGACAGATTTCCTCTGAGRGAGTCCTATCTCTGGGCACCAGTAGCTTTTTCTTCCAGACAGGATTATCCTGTGGGATTTGTATGAACTTTCTTTGAAGGCCACAGTTTTTACTTCAGAATGGCTCAGACTGTTCTGAGCTGCAGGTATTTTGAAAGCAAAAGTAAGTTTCCATACAAGGTTAAAAATATTCCCTGAGTCCTCTCCCACAATAGACTGCAGGAGCTGGACACTACTGTGCTATCAATACAGTGAGTATATTTTTCAGGAGCAAAATACAAACATTGAGTTAGAACACTTAATATAAGTTTGCTAAGTACTTTTGCTTCCTTTCTTGGTCATGGTTATGAGAGTGTTTGTTTAAATGAGGAGGAAAATGAATAGATTCCCCAGACTTCCYTCCATTGCCAGCAAATAGAGCACTCACCATCGTCCTTTGCATAACACGTGGTGAAAAGGGAAAAATTATATTCCCCTGTTAAAATACTTGTTGTCTGTCACTACTTTGCTTTTCACTTTTCCTAGAAATGTATACTTAGGGCTACTTCAYTTTCTACTGACTTCTGCAGGGCCTCAGACAAACATCTTTGATCTACATTCTGCGCTCTCGTGAGCCAGCATTAACCCTGAGATTTTCTACCACCCTGACAGCAACGTTGAGGAGGGATGGGGACATGGCAGTGTGCTTTGAGGCTGCCCAGAGGGTGACAGCTTTTTAGAACGAGGTTTAGTCAACCACAGCCAAAGTGTGGTGTTGAGCAGAAGAGAAGGATGCCACTCCAACCTCCCACTTCTGGGCTGCAGAGCTGCCTGGCACTGGCACATTAAAAGGTTCTTTGAAGAGAGAGCTGTACACCCTGCTCTGTGGASAAGGATCTCAGCCACAGCACTGACAGATCAATCTCTTGCAAAGGACATTAAAACTCTTACATGCAAATAAAAAAGCTTCTTTCCTTAACTTGTGGGATRTAGAACTCCCAAGAAGGAATTTTAATGCAATATGCAAGTATCATTTCCTACCAGATTCACAGAGATAGACTTTACAGAGATAAAGACAACAGTATTAACTATGCATTAACTTCATATCCCTTTTCAATGAATTTCTGCCTCATCCCCATGTGTCAAACATCTGTGAACRATTCTGCCAAAACTCTGGAAGCTGGCAGGGAACTACCAGACATCAGGGAAAGCATCTGTGCTCTGGACAGCAGGATGAATGAATGGTGCTGCTCCTCTGCCTGCAGACCACATGCCATGCCAGCTGYTGGACAGGATGAATTGGAAGGCAGATCAATGAGAGGCTCTCTGAGAGAGGCCGTAGAGCACTCCAAAACCATTTTGTTCCCTCTCACTCCCCTGCTTTTATGCACTGMTCATATTGCTTCAGTTATTCAACTTCTTGAATGTGATAAACATTAACAAAGCAGCAAGTTCTCCTCCCAGCATTGAATTTTTTAGTAATTCCTTATGCAGTGAGCTTACAGTCTGCTCCTTTGGCAGGGTCAGACAGCTCAGATTACACCGCCACCTTCCTGCATTAGCACCCAGGGATTTATGGAGAAAGTTTCTATTCTGCTTTGTAGTCAGTAAAAATCAACAAGACCAGCAGCACAACTAGCTTCATTGTAATGCCCYATTCTGAAGGGAACATTGTTGTTGATTACTCAAATGTTTTTACCTTTAATGGTTTTCTTTGAATTGCTTCATTTCATTGTGTTGTGCTTAGCTCACTGACTAATCTGCTCCACTGAGGAAAGAAGTATCAGCTGTATTTTTCTGAATTTTGAAATAAAAACAGATTAAGTTGAATTCAAATCACCCATTTTGCCACCAAGGAAGAATGTAAATATTAAAAAAGCTTTTCTCATCATTTTGAAGGCCTTTTCTTCTGTATTTACTCTTGAGCTCTTTTTATTTGATCTTAGTGAACATATCTGTGTTGGCATGAACAGTACCCAGAGAGAATTTCGGGCCTGCTATCTCCGAATTAGATTCTTGATTAAATAAACCACATTTTGACAGCCTTAGAGTTGTCTTTTAAAAATCAAGACATCGAGCCAGAGCACAGAAACACTCTGTACAAAACACAAAGGCCTGGTCCGTGTCCCAAGGACCTTTGCTGTACAGAACTGTGAGCAGAACMCAGCGAGATCAAAAGGCGAGCAACAGCAGTGTGCGTGGTCAGACAATGAGGGCTCTCTGTTGCTGTTGACTCGTGTCTCTAAGTGCTGCCATAGAAGAGTTTCCTGAGGGAGATGTGGATAGGGGTCAGTATTTTGCTCTTGCACTACAGTGTGAGGTATTTTCAAGTGCTGGTGACGATAAGAGCAAGAACAAAATGGAATATGGTGAAATGTGGTGAGAACACCAGAGACACCAGAAAAGAACTTTACTCTTGAGTTGGAAGCTGAGAGGTCAATATGCAGAGGGACAATTCTCCAATTCCTTCTAAAAGAAACTAAAACTAGGCGGGCAAAGTTAAGCAAGGTAAGGAAGTTGGGCTGCCCCCACACTGTTCTTGCAAGTAGTGGGTAAGACATGAGTAACCTTGGTGTTACCAGAGGGAAAGGAGCAAGAGCACAGACAGAACGTAGCCTGAAGCAAGAGAGCTGTTTGCTCTGGGAGCATCAGAGTAAATCCAGCTGCATTTTTTYTATTTGTATTTTGTGGCTGCCGGGTTTTCAAGTGAATCATATGAACACCTTCCTGGCACAGTACAGAGCTCCAGCTGAAGCTTTAGCACCAGCAGAATGCAATTCTCTGCTGCCTGGGTACCATCCCCTCTTGAGATGGTCACTGCCACCCCGACTCTCAGTGAARGCATGAAAATTGTGCCTCTTTTTGAGATGTTCACAGTGTTTAGTTACATTTRTCTTTCCACTGGATGTGCCTCATGCTGCCTAATGAATTTGAAGGGTCCTGGAGCTGYGGGAACTGACAGATATTCAAAGATACAAATATACAAACACACAAATTGAAAGATATTTCACCCCCCTTTTTAAAAACACTAACTTATAGTATGAGCTTCAGAAATTAGTTTATATTACTATTCATGAGCATAACTCTTCAGAAACAGCAAGAATCCTGGGGGAATTAAAAGAACAAGAAGAAGAAGAAAGAAGCTCTGTTTTTGAATAAGGGAGGCTGTTTGAATACGAAGCTTTCCTACTGAGATGTGAAGTGACCAAACTGTCCCAGGGCTTTGAGGCACTTGGAATGATAAACAGCCAGAGCATGCAGGGACCCCCGAAGCAAGGGAGGACTGTTAGCAAATAGAAACAATAGTACTGGGCATGTTTCAGGTCAATGCTCAGCTGGGCTGTATCTGTGGTAAAATCTACTTTCTGTAAGTTTTTATGGCTGGAAAGTGCTTGGGAGAACTTGCAGCATTCACTCAATTTTACCAGATTGTTTAGGAACAACTGTTATTTATTTCCTTTCCTCATTAGTAATTATAAACACCATAGAACTCCAATTCCTGTTCCTTTTGTTTCTACAGATGTATTTATATCTTTTTTTTGTTATACACTCTCCATTCTAAAAAAATTAATACTCTAGAAAGCAATAGAATTACAAGATTACAGCAACACCAACATTTGTTTTACCTGGTTGTTATACTAAACTCCACACATCAGTTAAAATGAATATTAGTCCATATAAAATTAACATCTTTCAACATCACTAAAAATGCAAAATCACCAAGAAGACTTATTTGTTTTGTGCTGGTTTTTTTTTTCTTTTGCTTTTGGTTTTCATTCTGTACAACTCCATATTCTCTTACTTCCCCAAACTACTTTTAAGTACAAAACAAGGTCAGACTTTTATTCACACACAGAGATCAAGAAATTAAGTCAACCAGTAAGTGCTTAGAGGGAAGAACTGTGATTTATCTCC
Organism: Malurus melanocephalus; assembly: GCF_030028575.1. Taxonomy (NCBI): domain Eukaryota; kingdom Metazoa; phylum Chordata; class Aves; order Passeriformes; family Maluridae; genus Malurus; species Malurus melanocephalus. Next base: position 276,846 of record NW_026623875.1, on the reverse strand, counting down.
TATAAACTAACAAAAATATTTTCTTTAAGACAGTTATGCTAGAAGCAAAATCAATCCACATCTGAAAGACAAACAGCAGATTGAAAGAAGACATGAATTTATCAAAAGAGCTATTCTGGTCAATTAGCAATGACATGTTCGGTTTCCTTTTCACTGAAARAATCTGTGGTGGCAAATGTTTCCTCCCTTACCTTAAAGAAAGAGCAGAGGAAAAGATGTGATTCAGGGGCCTGAAGTAGCTGTTTTCTTGTTAATACAGAATGCAGTCATGTCAATACAAATTTAATCAGCAGTCAGGGTTTCCTCACAAAAGCCGTAATTCAGYTGTCAAAGAAAAAATAGATTTTGGCAGTTATAATCAAAATGCACACCCTGCAAATTCAGATAACACAGTATAAATGAATCTGAAGTCTGTATAAATGTACTGAAGCCKAGTTCTCTGTCTATGCTTTTACCTGTTAATGTCACTGGACTGGCAGAGTTTAGGCAACATAAAATTCTTACAAAACACAGAAGCTCTTCTACATCACTAACAAAGGAAAACAAAATGGCAGAGAAAGACCGTGTCCACACAAAATCCTGCTTTGCAGTCCATTTTGCACCTCTGTCCCCCAGTCTCACATAGAAAAGAGGAAAACAGCAGGGATATATCCTGTGCTCAGTGCAGGATGAACTGAGAAGCCAGGCTGCAGCCTGCAGGCACTCAGCTTCCTCGCAGACTGGCCCATGCTGTGTCACTTTTCATTTCCCCAGGGGTGCTCATATTACTCTTTGAGCCATGAGAACACCATACAGACTTGTTTCCACATAAACATTTTACTCTGGRAATAAATAAAATTAAAATAAATTCAATAAGCTCAAATAAAAATTGGTTTTTCTTCAAGGTTCTAWAAAGAGAGCAGACTTAGAGGCCAGAAAGCAGGAATGTCAGGCACAGCTGGTAGCTCACAAGCAGCTRGAAGGAGTTTTAGGCTCATCAAAAGTCTCCTTAATATTGCTCCRTATTGGAACAGTTTAGCAAAATTATGTGCTTATTTCCATCCTGCTGTCCCCACATTCCTTACTCTTTCTGGCAGCTTTCTTCTCACAGTTTGACTCTCCCCTGATCTAAAAACTTCACTGAAGGCCTCCAAAGTGGGGTGCCCCACAGCAAACAGGGAGGGATGAGCCAGCTACGTGTTTTTGGGGTTGAGATGCTCCTTCAGCACGAGCTCAGGGCAGCAGATCAGGCAGCCACCAGAGAGGTGCATGCTGTTTTCAGATGCTCAYATGATCCATTTGGGAGCAAAGGTGCCAAATGAGGTCTGCCACGTTGTTGACATTATTCCTTCTGTCTCTCCCAGAAGTAAGTGTGTAGCCCCTGTGGCTGTAGAAAGATGGATTAAAAATCATCTCCCTGAGGATTTAGAAGAAAAAGTGTAATACTCAAACCAAGTGACTCATTTGATGTCATTTTAGCTRTGACAGAAACTTTTTCTACAACCTAAGTAGAATTCCATAAACGTTCCATTTTGCTACAGCCACCTGTAGGACAGGAATAGTGAYAACTATTACTGTCCTCATTAATCTAATGGAGGGACAATGATTAATTAAAAAACCTCATAAGCGATGCAAATGGTTTTTGGACTCCAACAAAAATGAATTTAATTTGTCCCTTGTATTGGTTTTGCAGCAGTACATGAAGTACCAACTATGCTAAAGGCTGCAGAAGCACATGGCCATGGACAACCCCTGCCTCAGAAACCTAACGGTGTGCAACCTGCCAGTGAGGAAATGTGAGTAGCAATTTCAGAAATGTAGCACCAAATGTGATAAGATGGGTAGTTATCAGAACTTGGACCCAGTAGTTTTTGTAATACTCACTCATTTCCCGAGAAATACAGCTTCATTTTTTCAGGAAGGCAGCGTGATGCTGAGCCCAAGCTATTTGATGGGCAAATCTAAAGATCCATTTCACTAATTTGCTCGAATAATTTTCTTCTTTTATTTACCAGAGAGAAACTAGTTACCAAGTATCAAAAGGTTTTGAAAGTTCCAGGTGCTCAAACCAGCCAAAGMTTTCAAAAAAAGAGATGAGATGGCATGAACAGGCACTGTGGGGAAAACCTCTCMATGAGATTGCTGCTGATTTGGGATCAGCAATGGTACATTGTGAATACTCACAGACTCCCTTGGTTGAACAAACACCTACACCACAGATGTCTTCAGGGATAGGTATGAAAACTACAGGAGAATACAAAACTATGCTATACGCCTCCAAAAAAAAATCAAATGGGATGACACTCACTCGTATATAACCACCTCTTTTCTGACTGTTCTCATACATTTTCTTCTTGAGTATAATTACAATSCAATGCCAACCCATTATATTCACTTAGCCATGCTGCAGTGAGCCTTAGTCACAAACTAATCTCTTASACATTTTCCTTTCACATTCTTCAGAGCAGTGAAGATGTTGTGGTTATACCTTTAGGTTATATTATCAATGGTAAACATGACTATCTCTTTATTTGCTGTATTTACTGTTCAATTTTTCTACTGCTCTTTCACAATCAAAGATTGATGTTTTACTTCATTCCYAGAATACATCTGTACATTGCTGAAGTGCCCTGAAAATTACTTTTATGCCCACTGCATAACACTTCATTCCAGTGCCACTAAAATATCCCTCGTGTGATCTATTAATGCAGAAATTCGTATATTCACTACTAAGATTCCAAAATATCAAGAAATAAAATAATACCAGTTTAACGGGTATGAATCCTAAACCTCAGTAAGATAAAATTAAAAAGAACCAAACTAAGCAAAACATGTCTTGAAATTCCACATAAGATCCCCAAGACAGAGGAGAAGCAAGCATTGTTCCATTATTTAATAAGGAAATTGCAGATCATTTTGCCTGACATCAACGTCAGGGAAACTGATGGAAAGGCTGGTACAGGAAGAAATCAGCGTACAATTAAAGGATGATAGTACAATTAACGCCAGTCAACACAGCAAATTAGCTTTGTCAGGAATAAAAAAAACCTTCCTCTTTTCCCATGAGACCATGAATTAGTTTGATAAAGTAAACTCCTGTAAGATTTCATTAGGGCTTTGGCTAACAGCTCTACAGGACTTTTGATAAAAGCCCCAGCAAYGTATACTATCAGTCTGGTCCATACCAGATGGACCCAAATCATACTGAATGATCTAAACAAAAATATAAAATTATTGATTGAAAAAGCTGCAAATTACAAAAAGTTGTAGAGATATAAATAACGGGAAGGGCAGGCCCTTAATACACACCAACTACAAACACTTAGTAAGGTCTGGCCTGTATTTTTATACAGAGAAATCRAAGCTTTTCATTAAAGGAACAAAGAAAATCAGTCTCATTTACAAGCTACAAATTATTTGTGAAAAGTTACTGTGAAAAAAAAAAGGAACAGTACTAGAAGGCCCAAGCAGAAGCACATCCTCAGAAAAAAGTGTAGGCAAAAATCATTCTTGCCCAAGGTGGGTTAAACCATGATTTAGGAGTTGGTGTCACTACATCTCTCTATGGTTTCAGAAAGATAATTACGGGCAGAATGTGCTGACAAAACAGCTCCAGAAAACCAAGGGCTTTACTGAAAGAAATGATACTGATTCGTGATGATAGGGAGCCTTCAAAAACTCCAGCTGTTAGGTTAACGTGTGAGAGGTTTACCAGAGAACTGTGGTGTACAAGTACAGAAATTTTGAATGCCCAAATTGCAGCGGTATGTACTTGAACGAAACCTCACTAATTTTGCATTTCTATAGTTTGCCACTGAGTCTTCATCTCTGAACAACCTCAACTAGCAAAAAAGCCCATTATAATTTGGCTCAATAATTACCTGTAAGACTAAGTATAAACTCAATACTTGAATTCAAAATCATAATTATTAGTAAGAGTACTAATAAGAACAACTGTTAATTGAAAATTACTAAGTAATTGCTAAGATACTCTTTAAAAATAAACGAAGTATCATGTAAATACAGGGTTTGGTATGCCATTGAGAAGGGCCTGTAATGAAATGTGCTCTACACATTTCCTACTCACCCATTACCTCCCAAGGGAAATCCACCAAACCCTATGCATACATGATAGAATTCTCCACATGTCAGAAGCCCAGAAGGATCTGCGGAATGTCACTGGAACTGAACTACACAGGTGCACAGTTAGCCCATATGAACCAGTCATTGCACTATCTTTGCTGTTATCCCACATGACACAACCATGGCATCATCTCCCTGCTTAGATCCTACAGTCCTTGATCCTAAATCCACTTACAGTTTCACCTATCTGCATCAAACCCCAGCACTGCCCAGACCTGTGCCCTGCAGCAAATCTGCCCTAAGCTTGGTGAGGCCAAGTACACAGTGGAAGCCAGGCATAGAATTCAACATGAGCTTGATAAATTGGAGAAATGTTTTGCAAGCATGGGATGAAATTAAAAATGTTCAAGAGCAAGAAAATGCAGTTAGGTAGACGTAAACATACAAACACGCAGCACCTGACTACATAATAAGGATATCAAAAAAGGGAACAGACAGTACAGAAGTCAGCAATATCAGGCTGTTGCCAAGAACACATGAGCAGAGGTGACTGTATTAGCAGGAGAAGAGCTTGCAAGGAACCTAAAATATCCCTTCCACTTCACTGAGTATGGATATGTGTTCAGCTGCATTACTTGATCCTAGTTTGGTGACACACAGCAATAATGGTAGGGACAATCTAGGGAATGCCCAAAGTGAAAAAGAATTATCAGAGGGCTGGAAAACAGGACATTCAAGGAAGAACTGAAAGATGTGGCACTACTTAGCTTGAAGGAGAGAAGGCTGAGAAAAAGAGAGAGACTTGATAACAGCTTTCCAACTTATCCTGAGACTTCCAATGGAAATCAGAGAAAGCAAAAATTTGAGCATACTGGTCGATTTACACATTAATTGCTAATATATGAAACTCAAATCCTAAATTATGTTTTTCAGGAGATAAGGTTTGATCATCTTTTCCAGACAAATATCCATGTATTACAAACATCTAAGGCTGCTGCCTTCCTGACATGAACAAAAATTTTGCTGGGTACTTTGATTGACGCAAATGCTCAATCACATTCAAATCAAAATAGGAGGAAGCTACTATTTTCCATGGCTTCCTGTAGGACATATGCACTGTTATCCCAGAGGAGAGGGCAGGTTATGCAATTGCTGAGCAGCTCTGGGGAAACATTTCCAGCAATTATTTGGAACGGACTGAGAGAATAAACTTATAAGACCTTCTCATCGTTTAGTATTTTTACCACTAAATAACAATTAGATTTTAAATGAACTGGATTTTGCTTGCTGTTTCACTCTCCTTATGCAACGGAATGGAAGGGAAATGGAAACTTGCCTTACTAGTATTAGGATTCTTCCACTGTGTGTGTGTGAATGTGCTGGCTAATAAAGAAGTAGAATAATTTCCTCTGTCTTACCATATTCTAGCCTCACTGGCCATACAGTACAGTCCTAAACTTGATTTAGGAGCCAAAATGGACCAACTGTTTTCCAGATTTAAGGGATTGTAGAAAGGCAGCCAATTCCCACTCCTTAGCAAAGCTAAATGCTGTTCCAATTCATCTAATGAATAAGTCAGACAAGTTAACAATGTTGACATCTGAAACCTTACTTTTTTTCTCTTTTAAAGGGAAACGAAATAGAAACATATTACTTTCAAATAAATTTAAATAAATATAGAGTTCTTTGGGCCTAAAATATCACATAAATACGTCTTCTCTGCTTACATACTTCCATATTTGTTCTTACTAATTATCATGAGTTAACAGCATTTCTAATTTATGTGCCTTGAGCATAAAAAAAAAACCCCACTTTTTTATCTCCTTACATGACAACATTTGCAAAACATGAAAAGAAAGATTTCAGCTAAATAACTTTTCCATCCACCAGTCCTGCAATAGCACAGACTACTGATGGAAAAGCTTCCTGGCTTCAACATTGAGCTCTCAAGCAGCTTCTAAACCTGAACTGGACATTTTTATTTGTATGTCATTACTACAAGCCCTTCTTGATTTAGAGCTACTCCACATCAATTCTGTCCTCCGAGCTCAGGAAACAAACTGAAAAGCTGGGCGAGAGCTAAGATATATGGAGCTTTTTCAGAGCACTTTGGAAGCCAAAATTATGGAAGACTTTTTCCACTTTGACCATTCATTCTTTGTTATGCTTGGCCTTCATCTCCTCCTGTCACCTTAAAAATGAAAACAACATGTTCATTATTATTCATGGAAATTCATCGGATACGGAGAAAGTATCCCTTTTTCCCCCCAACTGTTCCATTTTTATTTCTTTTGGGAAGGACTGTGCTATTCTTTGCTTGGGTAGCAGTCCTTTGAAATGTTTCTTCACCTCTGAATTCACAGGAAGAGTCATTTGCATTGGCTTTAGTGGTTCTTATCTGAAGGTTAAATAAGGGCTCCAGCAGCAGCAGCTGCACCCAGGGGTCCCAGTTCCTTGGGGCACGGAGCACAGGGATGCTGGATGCATCTCAGCTGGCCTGGTATTTAACGTTACGTGTTTACAGCACTCCTTGGTGCAATCTCTGTTCTTGACTAGGGCATACTGGATGCTAGCACAGGATAAATGCTTATTTCTATTAGAGCTATTCCTAATTACATGAAATGAGATGCTATCTATTGCAGCTGACATAATTGCATTGACCATTACCTTGTTATTCTCCTATGAGACAGAGAGAAAATACTATCTTACTTTTTAAATACCAGTAATCAAATTATATATTTGTATTTCTCCTTTTGTAAACAAACTCTTTCTGCCTCTTTACAGAAAAGATATTTCCATGTGTTTGGTACTTCTTGTTTTTCCTGTCTAAATCACCTCTGATGATTCTGCAGTTGCTTTTTGAGATTGGATAAGCAGCACTATGACCAATATTTCATATGAGACCACTCAGAGAATGGCATTTCAGTTACTTATAAAATCTGCATTCTATAATTGTATGTTTTACGTTGGTCTTAAGCATTCTAAGCATAGTGTCATTTTCCAGAACCTCTGCCTAACTTAGGAGCTTTACCTGCCATGTCTTCTGCAGCCTAAGAACTCTTTTCCTGAAATGAAATGGTTAATGCAGAAATCTGTGATTTCCACAATGGGTTTATTTAATTTTTTTTTCCAACCTAACAGTCTTTCCAGGTTTCAACACTAAACATCTGCTTCATTTATTGCCATGTTGTCTGTTTATGCAGTTTGCTTGGTAATTCTGTATTTTGCTCCTGAAAGATTTGTCTTTGCCTTGAAAAGCAACTTGACTCGTGCTGCATGTAACTGGCTTATGCTTCATCTTCACATTTGCCCTCTGGGCACCATGCACAACATTTCCCCTGAGACTCCCTTTATAACAGAATAATGTTCTTGTAAAAGCTCCCTTTCTGTGTGCCTCATATTACACACAAACTCTCCCAGCCAAAAGACACACGTGTTTGAGTGAGTGCACAGATGTGACACAAAGACACACAAGATAAAACTTCTCCCTTGAGCTCATGGACAGGAGCTTAATCCTTTTGCTGTGAAGTTCCTKCTGCAGCCCCTTCTCAAGCTGCAGAATCCTACCTCTCTATAAATTGAGWCTATATATACCTGAAAGGGGGTTAAGAGCAGCAGAAAGTATTTTATTTGATATTTATAACTCAACTGACTACACAGGAGAATACTTTTCAGAGCTCTGTATATTCCTTTCCCCTGAAACATTCTGCTATTTCTTATCTTACCTTCAAAGACACTCCACATGTGACAACACTGGAAGCCATAGATATGCATCAGGCTTTGTGAAAGGTGTATTGTGAATGCAGAGTATAAGTTRTTATAAATATATGCACGTGCACATCATAGGATGAAACTACAGCAYATGAAAGTGATGTTCAGTGTTAAGCAAAATTTCAATCCCAGCTGTCTAATTTTAGAGAAAGTAGGAGCTGCGTGTTGAGCATCTTCAAAGCTAGGCTGTGCTTATTCAATGTCTTAAAGGGATCTAACAGCCGCACCGTAGGCATGAGGGACTGTAAAGCCGGGGCTTTAGGACTTTCATCGAGGCTGAGGTCTGTCAGAGATCACACACTGACACCCARCAGCGGAACCCTCCAAAGTGACACTCGATTTACCACTTTTTCGAAGCAGGCGGGGCCGTGGCGGAGGTGGAGCCGGCTGTGCCCGCTGCGGGACCGGCGGCTGGGCCGGAGATGCGCTGAGGTGCCGCGGGCCGGGTTTGCTGCTGCCCGCACACCTGGGAGCGGGGCGTGGGCGGGGGGTGGGAGCTCAGGGCACCAGCAGCTGGGAGCGGGCCGGGCCGGGCGAAGGCAGCGCCGGYGGCCGCGGCAGGAGGCGGCAGAGCGGCGGTGGGAGCATGGAGCGCTGCTCTCCCCGCCCGCCGGAGCAGGAAGCGGTGGAAGCGTGGCTGGACGATCACGGCGACTTCACCCGCTCTTACTTTGTTAGAAAAGCTACAAGGTAAGACCGGAGCGGCGGCGGATAGAGGCAGTTCCTTTCTTTCCAGCAAAACYTCGTTCTTTTCCAATTCACTTTGCCGTCTCCAAAGAAAATAAAAAGAAGCGACTCCCACCCCACTCCCGCCGCCCCCACTCTTGAAAGAGCACGAACTTAAAGCACCACGCAGCAGCTCCGTTCGGCTGCCACTGAAGGGCACATGCGGCGCTTCCCCGCGGGCTCTCKCCTTCAGCCCCCGGCCCGCGGCCGCTCTGCGGCGGGCAGCGCCCGCCCGGCACCGCCAGCCGGTCAGGAAAGCTGTCCCAGCCCTGCAACTCCCTGCCCTCGGCTTTTAGTTATTGATTTCGTRTTCTCCTCGGTTTAAAACTGACATGGTCAACTTCTCGTGAGTAGCAAGCAACTAGGTATTTCCCCGCCCTGGGAAGTAGGTAGAAGCCTCAAAGAWCATCTGATGTCTCGGGGAGAGCGGGTTATGTCAGTACTTAGTCATCTCCAAACAAAGCGCTGCTCTTGAAGAGCTCCGTCACCCTGTGGGCTCGTCACCTTTTTTGACATGAGGGCGGCYCCCGGAGCGGCGAGGGCCACGGGTTAAGTGCCGAGGGAGCTGACGAGCCGTGCGCGGTGCATTCGAGACGGGAGCTCCGCCCGAGGAGGGGGGTGCGGAGCCCGTCCGSTGGGGCGAGCGCCTCCGGGACTCTGCGCTTTCCCCTGGGAGGGAGGCAGGGTGCAGCCCGGACAGGGCAGCAGGCAGGGAGGGGATCACTGCCCGCATGAGCGGGGTGCAGCCGCGGGCAGGGCGGGATCGGCTGCCCGGGGAACGGACGCGCTGCCGGCAGGGGGCGGCGCGGGGCCGGCGGGCGCCGCTGCTGCTCGGGGGCGGCCGCTCCGCGCTCGCCCCTTCTCGGTGCCGGTYCTTGCGAAGAACCGAATATTGAGGACCTGAAGAGTTCGTCTGGACRTTTTTCCCCCTTGGCTTGATATGCTGCCTTTTGGAGATAAGACGAGGTATTTGCTTACTGTTGTCACACACTTCAACTGCGGGACTTCAAGTTGAATTGGAGTAAATTCGGCTATTTTTAGAAGTGGAGTCAGGTTTCCATTTTGAATATTTTCCGATAAACAAAGCAGTGGGGATGCAGAGCCCGGGCGATCTGCAGCTCCCACGGTATATCTTAGCGGGAGCTCGGGTTAGTAAGTCCTGCGGTTGGCTCCTCGGACACGCCGTCTCCGCGGGCTCGCTTCGCTCCTCTCCGCTGCGCTCCCGCTCCCGAGCCGCTCGCACCATCTGCTCACCGCTGCTGGTTTGCTTCTTCCCCGAGTCACTTAGCAGGGATGGATGCATTCTGAATGAGGTTTTACTGCTGCTGCTCCTCTCTGCATGGGATGGGGCGGTAAGAAGAGAAATCCCCATTAATAATTGACTCTCAGAGAGCTGGAAAGCTTCAGGGGTCACTTGCTTACTTGTGACCATCTGTCAGGCAGTCCCCTTTCTTCTGCTGCTGCTGCTTCCTTAGGGTCGTCTAACAGCAAAAATATAATAAAAATGCCTTCAAATGTCTTTTAAATGTTCATTTTTTTTCAAGGCTGTGTATAGGTGCAGGACGCATAGATGGAAGTAGTTAATATCTTGATGCTCTCCAGAACACTAGGGCATGGTGTGGCACTGGAGGGCAGCTTGTTTGCCCAGGAAATAGGGTGTTAGCAGCTTTGAGAAGTAGCATTTTCCTAGTTCAGCTTGTCACACTTCCTTTGGAAGCTGGATGTAGTATTGAACAAATAGGAATGCTAATTAATAGTAACCGCTGTGTCAGGTTTGTTTTCCCCATGGACAGTTCTGGTTAKTYTTTTTTTTWWTTWTTTTWTTTTTTCAAATGCTGAGGTACAGTTTTGTGTTTGTGTCGTTCTGAAAGAGGCAGTAGTTTAGAAAATACAAGTCAGTTGTGTCTCCGTGATGCCGATGCCTCTGCCGTTGGAGAGGGGTTTGCAGAAAAGCTGTTGACTTTTGAGTTCTTGCTTGGCAACAATTCTGTGCTGTTTTTGAAACGATGGAAACATTGCAATTATTTCAAAACTCTGGTCTCTGCTGTCTTGCATGGAATGTTTTGGGTTTTGTTGTTTTCTTTTGTTTTTTTTTTGTCCTTACAGCATAAATAGAAAACTCTAAGTATATATTAAGGAATATCTCTTTTATATGTAGGTTTGTATTTGAAAAGACAGATGACAAATTGCTTGACTATATGTTGGTCCAAAGATGATAACATATAGAGCTGAGTGGTTTGAAAGAACTGCTATACTTTGTAAAGAGGTTTAATGTTCCACTTGGTAGTGTTACATAGACCTTGAAAAGAGAAAACCCTAAGATCYAATACCATGCTTTGTTTTAGCTGAATCTTTGCAGAGGAGAAGCATGGAACAAAGACTATGCTGTTAATGTTTTGCTACTTAGCATTATATTTACTCTCTCAAGTAAAACAGTGTTCTGTAAGTTAGTACAATTTCTTTGTAATCATAATTTACTGCTTCTCTTTTTTTCTTTGTTTTGTTTCATAATACGTCAAAGTTCTCACAGGTCCTGAAAGCAATAGACCAAGAACTTAGTTAATTTGGTATCTTGTGGAGCACAGAGGCGTATTCAAGTTGCGAGGCACAAATGCTAATGAATAAAGATAGTTTCTGTATCTGTTTCTCAAATATTTCTTCATAGAAATAGGAAAAGATCACCAGCTCAGTCATTTAGGACTGTGTAACACAAGCCGTTTTGACTCATATTAATAAGCTTTCAATTAGAACCTAATTYAGCAATTTTATAATGAGTGTTGAATAGTTCATATATTTTTTCTGCAATTAGTTAATTCCCACTGTGTTTTATACAGTATCTCTATTTCCACACATAAAAGAAGTTCTAATTAGGTGTCTAAATAATACTTAAAATATATATGCTTTATGTGGTCTTATGCCTGCAGATTTTTTTTTTATTTTTTTTAAGTATGGGGTCATCATCTCATCTAGTCACTAACAGATTGAGTATGCATAGGGCAGTTTGATTAATATCTGTTGTTGTTTTTGTTAGTAAAAATTGTATTTTCTGTCAGGGTGGCCCTTATAAAGATGTTTCTTTCTGTTCACAATTTGGAAACTGTGGGAGTCGCTGGGCTTCCCAGTCCATGCTCTGGATTCTTGGAGAGAAGGGCTGCAGCTCATCTGCTTGACAAGTGTGCTTTAGCCTCCCTCTCTCCCCTAGGACGTGGTGTAGAAGATGAGTAMGTTCCAAAGGTTTACACCTTGTGTTTTGATCTGCAGTGCCTCGAGGCTGGTAGTGCCTGCAGGCAGCCCACATCCCAGCCTCCTTCCAGCCTAGGATACCCTTATGARTATTTTCTAATCAATCTGTTTACAGCTTTAGTCATTCTTAATTTACAGCTTCTAATAATTCTACCTGCACAGTGYGAAGCTACAATTCTACTTTAAATCCTCCTTCCTTTGAGTAGGTGAATGAACTGGGATCCCASGAGCAGGAAGGTATGGAATCAGGTATTTATTACTTCATTTTGTAATGCAGAGGCAATATAAATAGCTGTTATCCATGAGGTGCTGTTCCAGGGTGATCAAAGTGCAGCACARCAGAGGGGAAGTGTGTCACCAGCACACTCGGGGATGGGATGAATTTGGCTCACTCAGTGACAAAACTTCTGGCTGGAGAGTTTGGTACTGCACCCTTAAGGGTCAAGATTTTCTCAATGCCTAGCTCCTGCAAAATTTTAGCTTTTTTCCCCCCCAACTCATCTTGTTTTTTTTTCCCCTTTCCAAAGTTTTAGAATTGCCTATCGTATTCTGGCTTTCCAGAAGCAGAAACATTTTCAAGTAAGGTGATTCTTCTTTGTTACTACAACTACAGTTGTTCTAACTACATCCTATAAAGGCAGAATCTATAGGTTTTTGGGTTTTGTTTTTTTTTTTGGTCACATTATGGGTAACTTCTTTATCCCTTTTGTCTTCCTGAACTTTTATCTTTTTACATTCCTATAAAAAAACAAACCATGCATTGCCAGGCTCAAACATCACACTTAATTTAACCCCACCCCAGCGGGGGTTAAAATACAGGAATATTTTAACMTTTATTTAAAGGTATTTTAACATAATATTTTAGTAACAGAAATATGTCTGTATTTCTGACTTCCTGTTTGTCCCTACTTTTAAAAATATGGGTGTGATTCTCTCTGCACTTTGCACTCAGAAACAGCAGACTGCCAAAACAGGCAAAGTAAAATTTTTCCTCTCAGTCAGAGGCAACTGCATTGTTGYGGGCAGTTTTTGTCTGATTCCCTAAATGTATGCTGTGATGAAGACAAATTATTAACCTAAATCTTGTATGCCTTTCACTGGAAATAAGAYTATTTTGCTATAAATGCATCCTGCCTTATTAGCAGGTTTGAGAAATATTTGCAAATKAAGTAAGATGGGGTTATATTTGGAGAAGTCAGGATCTTTAACAGCATGGTACTTGATAGTGCTTCACTGAGGATTCTAGAACTGGTGYTTACTGGGAAACTGTGCTAAAATTCAGAGACTGCATTACTTGAATATATCAATTACGTTTATTACTTTGAAAAAACTCCAGCRCAGTTGTTTGGGTTTCTCTTTCCTTCTTCATGGCTGGTGGACAATCAGTTTGTAATGTGCTCCCTGCAGTACTACAGTACTCAGGACATTTGCCTTCTAGTCTGCCTAGAGGGCTTTTAAAAATATCTTTCAGTTTAAGCCAGCTGTCCGAAGTTGAATTTCATAAATGTTATTGGTCCCATGCATTCTGTGCATTGGTAATGCATGTGTGCTTAATTTTCTGTAGGTGAATGAAAATTCAGATTTTCAATGAAAGAGCTCTAGGAGGTGTTTTGCATTGAAATGTGCTGTGGCCTGTCTTTTTCTTTAAAAAGTGTTGCATACAAATAAAAGTARTAATCCTAAAAATCTACAGGTATGAGCCATATGCATTCCTAACACACCTTGGTAGGCAGACAGTGGGCTAGGATAAGTGGAGGACCCCCATAACTTTCCAGTGGAGGCACAGAATCCCGTGCAGATGGTTGGGACGTGCTCAAAGGGGACTGGCTTTTCTAAGTTGTCCAAAGTGAAGCATTTACRAGAGGGCTGCAGACCCACTGATTCTTTGGACCATGGCTCAAAAACCACAGGAAGCAGTGGTGTTAATGGAGGGGATCAGAATATTTGCTCCCACTTACTTGGTGTTACTGCATGTTTACGAAGATTTTCTGAGAATGAAGTATAGGGAAAAAATCAATTTCTGTGAAATCTTGGAAAGTTTTCTTGTTGGTGTGATGATGTTCGTATTATCCCACTTATAAATAACGCATCCATAATTTTGTCCTTCCTTATGCCTTTTTTTTGATAACAGCAAAGTTTTAAGATCATCTTAAGTTATTTTAAACTACTGATTCAAAAARCATTCAGGAAGGTAAGGAATGTTACCCATACTTATTAAGTTGTAAATGTGATTGAGTACTTCTGGCATTTGTTGTTGGAAATAAAGTGAGGTGTGTGCTGGAGTATTTTAGAAACCATCTCTAAAACAGCAATTATTATAGACTGAAAAAATTGTCACTTGAGAAACAATAAGAAACCATTTACTAGCAATTTGCATCTTAAATTCCCCCAAAGCTCTAAACTGAACTYCTACACAGAATCTTTGGTGTGGAGGTGAAAGAGTCAGCAGAAACTGTGAGTAGCTACAAGGAGAAGGTGCTTTTACTCAGTTCTGCATGCCCTAGGTGACAGAGAAACAAAGGGGTGTGAACACTACATTAATTAAAATACAACTGCTAAACCTTCGCAGATGGGTGGAAAATAAGATGGGATGAACTGCTTTAACTGTTTAAGTTATTTTTGCCTTATTCTGTTTCAGGGTAACTTTATTACCATATTACAGTACTTTCGATAATGCCAATAGGCATTGAAATACCTTTTTTTGTTGGTTGTTGGGTTTTTTTTTGGGGGGGGGAGGGGGGTTTACTTTTGTTTTTTGGGGTTTTTTTTTTGTTTGGGGTTTTTTTCCCGTTACTGGGAAGACTTTAGAGAACAGGGTCAAATTCTGGCAACTCGGGAGAAAAGTGGAGCATAGGCATACATTGCCTCTGCAGGAGATTTAAGCGAGTTCGACCTCTTGCTTTGATTTCTAAATTGTAGAGGTTCATGGAAATTCTATGTTCGGTATCTGTTGAAGAATCCTCATGTGAGGAGGATTTAGGCAATTACATTTTTGACTTGAACTAATATGCTCCCACCTTTTTAATTTTCACCATTAAAGCATTTCRGTTTTGTCATGGAAAAAATACAATTAATAAAACCACAGTATAAAATTATTTCTCTTCCTTACTAGCAAAGAAACATACATAAATTTGCATGAAATGCTTTCTCTTTTATATGACTTACTTGAAGAAAAATGTATTAAAAAAGGGCATTAAACCCAAAAGGTGCTATAGACAAAATGCCAGAAAACAAGCCCTGCTCAAACAGCCCTTGTGGATAACACAGTGSTTGTAACTTCACATTAGGTCAGACACCTAATGCTTGGTAAAAGATATGCATTTTCTGACTTATTTATGCATTATGGGGAATTCACCCCAGCAGAGAGAGGCATCCCAAAGTCTCTGCACCACWTGTGATATTTAACCCGTGCTTTAGGAATTTAAGTGGAACTGAAGTTCTGCCRAAGTCTGAGAGGTCTCCAAGCAGGTGTGAACTTAACTCTTAATCATATTTCACCAAAATTACTGTTACTGTCCTATTGCGTTCCACAGCAAAGTCATTTGGCACCTAGTTATTTTTAATTATTAATTTTTTGAGTTTAGACCAAGAAGCAAACATAAGGAGGAGAATTAAAGGTTATATTTTAGGATTTGAACTTTAATTCCTGAGGATTTATTCTGTCTTTCTTTATAATGGAGGAAGGCTTTCTTGTAAAAAGTGAAGTTTGAAGTTAGTTTATTAAAGAAAGCTTGAAAATAGCCAAGAATAGCCTGTCAGTGTCAGTTCTCCAGTTTGAATACTTTTGCTCCAAATAATAAAGCAACCTCTGGTTGTATTAAAAAAAAAAAAAAGAGCATTTAAACAAGATTGAAATATCATCATTCTAAAAAGATATTTCAGTCTCTCATGAGCATGGTTTGAATCAAGAGTTAACGTTCTAAATGAAGAACTGTATTCAAACAGAAGTTATTTGTGCTACTTGAAATGTTTCAAATTAAATGTATGCTAATATATTTGACCGAGTTGTGCTAAAAAACTGGCACTGTCATACCTCAGCTTCCAGAGCTGCTTGCTACCACTGTGAGAAATGGCATCGTCACAGGCTGTAATTGGGAAGGGTTTAAGGAAAAACAACTATTGTTTTTCGCAATCTAATTTTTTTTCAGTCAATTTGGAACTTTTTTTACAGTCAGTTTACCATTTTCTTCTAATGAGGCCTTATACAGTTTATTTAAATCTTTCCAGTGCTAGAAAAGAGACAAAACCACTTAAAATGTGATTGTGAAATAGGGAGAATTAGAAGGAAAATGGGAAGGCAAGTATAATGTCCAAGTGGCTTAGAATTTCAGACTCATTTGCTAAAATATAATAGTTTTGGAGTTTTTGCTAATGCTTTAAATGATTTCCATTTCTAAATTATGTCAAGATCAATTTGAAGAACTCTAGTTGTTATTTTATGGAAGGCAATTTAGAAAATAGTTATGAAGTTAGCCTGAAATATTGTTGATTTCAACACTGGCAGGATTAGGCCACAGGAATTCAGATGCTTGAAAAATGGCATTTTCTAGTAGGCAAGTTTATAATCCCTCTTCTCAAGTGTATTGTCAGGAACTGCTGGTTTAAATGAAATGTCCACACAACTACTCAAACATGACTTATTGTATATATGAGCARCAGAGAAAACAGGGAATTATTTGCTGTTTCACTGAAAACTACTTATCACTGTGTTCTCTTACTTGCAAGTGTTATGCATTGTTTGTGCAAGAAGAAACATGCAGTTTACTGTCATTATTGCATCTCATTGTTACTTTTGCACTCTGTTTTTTGCACATTTTGTCCAAAGGTACCATGCAGTTGTGCTGAATGGTCACATCGGTGTGTTTTTACACAGGCAATGTGGTTATAGATGTGTAAGCAAGACMATCACAAGCTGGCTGTTAATATTTTAACATCCTCACTGTGTTGGGGTTCTTTTTCGAGAAATCTGCTGTGTGTTTTGAAGAGAATCACAATGAAGCAAAGAGGGTACAATAAATTATTTAATATTGCCAGTGTATGAGTAGAATAGTGATTAGTTTTACATCAGTATGGTTTGATGCATATAGCACAGGAAATATAGCAAAGTTCTCTTCAGCTCTGCTTGTGCCTTCCTGCATCACCTGGCTCAAGACTTTTTGCTTCCTTGTGCCTGTGTTTTCTCAACCATTGATTTTCTAATTATATTGCCTATTAATATTGAAAACCTATTGTTCTAGGGAYAGGTCTACCTTCTGTGCAGCATTTAACAAATCGGGGCCAAAAAGTCTTAATTCCTCTGAAGCTTGCAAGGTCTCATGAACTGTAGATTACGTGTGCTTGCATGTAAGCAATGATAGACGGGAGGATCACACTGTCTTGTTTCCTTTTTTTCTAAAATGTTTTGCCTGCCATTGCATTTTTATCCCCTTCTTATCACTATCGCTTCAAAATTCCTCTCCAATTTTGTCATCTGCCGATAAAGYCACCAGCCAAATTCAGTCACTGCTGTCGTGTTTTATAGAGGAAAGATTGGATTTGGCTGATAGGAGTGACTAAAAAATGGTTACTTCATATTCTACTAGTCCTGTTCATGAACTCTGGGATAAATTACAACTTTCTTTTGTGAAGGTTCATATTAAAAGATCACAGTGCAGTAAAGGATTTGTCCAGGACATGAGGAATGGATGCTGTAACTCAAGATGCAGTGATTGCCATAGTGGGATAGAGACACTGCATTGAGTTCAATTGTCTGCATGGATCAGCATCTGTTCCTGCAACCTCTGAGCCAGGGTCTTGTCCTTACAATCAGCTCTTGACAATGCCAATGCTTACTGAAGACCATTCCTGTGAATAGTTACAAGTGTTTGCTTCTTCCTGCAGTCATTTCAAAATGACATCTTAATTGTACATGGCACTCATTGCTAATTTCCAGGAACCTCACCCGTGGCTCASGACGTGTCTGGTATCGGATATCTGCTGAGCTAATTCTGAGCTCTGACAGTACTTGTGTTAGCCATAATACCCTTCTTGTCATGCATTGTTAAATAGGACTGAGTGGCAACAAGCAAATGCATGTCAAGTCACTGAGAGATTTTAAATTGAGTTTGGATACGTCAGCTCATGCGAAATKCTGGTTCTTCCACCCGTGTGTGTAACTGGGTGAGTAAAAGGAGCTAAATAGTTTCCTTGTTAGAAGAGGCATTTGGTAAAGGTCAGTGAATGCTGTTCTTTTTCCAGTTGAATTTGAATGGCTTTGCTGTTGCCCAGACTAAAATGCTTAAATGGTTTGAAGTTGAAACCCATGCTTTAATCAGCTTAGTTAAGGAGTTGTTGTTGTTGCTAATCTATAGGGCTTTCTGAGAATCACGCACTACATTGGCAAGTTATTGAACCATCATCCAAGAGGCATTAAAGGACAGGAMTATGTTACTCATAATTATGCAGCTCCACATATAGTTCTGTTC
Organism: Malurus melanocephalus; assembly: GCF_030028575.1. Classification (NCBI taxonomy): domain Eukaryota; kingdom Metazoa; phylum Chordata; class Aves; order Passeriformes; family Maluridae; genus Malurus; species Malurus melanocephalus. Next base: position 258,580 of record NW_026623875.1, on the reverse strand, counting down.
AATGCTGAAATGCTTCATAAATAGTGCAGATACCCAACAAGTAGTCAGTTCTTGTTAAATGTAATTCCTTCCATGTGAAAGGTTGTACAGCTGTGTTCCACATCCTTCAATAACCTCCATTAGAAATGTTTGCTTATTTTACATAGTAAAAAGGCAAGAGAGTAAAAAATTAATAATCTCAYGGCTTGAGAACAGGTATTAGAATTCATAGTACATTGTTCTTACTGATTGCTATTGCTACACCATTAAGGCCTGGGGAAATCATAACACAACACTGCAGAATAAATAAAAGTTTCAACTGATAAGTCAAATCTCCACTTCAGCTTTTGCTTTGTGTACAAAGAGTACCAGATTGTTTCTTTGCCATGTATCAACACATCCACATAKGTAAATTCAGTGTAACTCAGGAGAATATGATAGCTTTTTTATATTCTCCTTTCCTCAGAAGTAAGTAACAGAATCAGATTGCTCTGCAAGTTGCTGTCACCCCAATACAGTACAGGTTCATGCCAGTGTGTTTTCAAACATGCCTTCAAACATGTGCATTTTCAATTACATGGCTTGTGTGCCTCATCACTCATCAGAGAAGGTATCAGCCTCCATCTGAKACCAGCTTATTACTGTTCCTTTTCAATCTTACCTTCTGTTAATGGCAGTCCTCAGTGTTCAGAAACTAAGTCAGCACACACATGAATCTGGGTCAAGTCACCAACCTTCCTTAAAACTATACTTTATTCTAGACCTACCTTCTGGTGTCTGAGGTTTAAATGCATCCAGCCGGCATTTTCAGGTTACTTTCTGCAGCCTTAGTGCTAGATKATAGTTTTGTTTTGGAAAAGCTAAAAAGCTAAAATGTACAGGTTTTTTTTTTTTTTTCTAGGATCAGAGTAAAACAAAAAGAACCCACATATAATATATCTGCTGACAAGAGTTACCAGCACTGATTTTAGGAATTGTACTGCATTTGCAAAGAGATTTTTGTATTATTAGCTTTTCTTAAGGATATTTTTGTCATTTTCATAAAAAAATTTTATCCTTTTTCATTCAGTTTAATAAATGAAAATTCCAATTGTTAYCACATGCTAGCTTCTTATTTTGAYTCTTACAGAAACAGCTTTTGCAAATGTGACACTGTCCYATGCAAATCATATTATGCATTTTARTAATAAATGGTCACAGCTCCCACATTTAATGGTTATMCTGTTTAGGTAATATTGCTCAAGTCTAAGTTCTAATAACTTATTAATTTTTCTTTATTCTGCTTCACTGCAAGAACCACTTGGGTGAGGTAACTCCACAAAAAATMGGTATCACTGCTTTAATAAAGAAAKGTTATTGGTAGTTTTTAATAATTCAGTTTCTATAGCATGTTTGCCTGCAGTTGAGATCTCCAAATGGTATGTGATTGCAAAATCTGAAAAACTCTTTGAAATCTTCCTAACAGAAGTCAAATCRGTTTGCTTTTGTGGATCGCTTGCTATTAAAAATATTGTTGGAGTTTAGATAATCACTTTGCTTTGAATTAATGGTTAGTAGTGCTTGCAGTATTGCATCCTACAACATGAACGGAGGTGTGCTGTAAGGAAAATAAGGTTATTGTGCAGTGGTTTTCATATATAACGTACAGGGATATGTGTAACTGATCAGAGGCTGACTAACSTGACTCAGTTCCATGGTTTCATTCAGCTTCACTCGCAGAATTCCTGTGGTCTGCTGAGCAAATAAAAAATATCCCAAATTTAAAACATGACCACCATGAAAGGCTTCCAAAARATCAGAGTTGTTAATAGGATTTTTGCTGTTCCTAGGCTATGTTATGTAATAGAGCAAAAACCCATTTCTTCTGAGAGTAGGGCATGTGCTATGAGGAATCCTCAACACTGTAAATGAAATAAAAAGCCCYGTGTTTAAAAAAAAAMCCAACCAAACTAAAGACAAGAAGAAATCCAAACAGAAATCCCTCAGATTTTGGACAAGAAATTATTATGATGACAAAGTAAGTACAGTTGTGTTGTGATGCTATGCTGTATTTAGTGAGGACATTATTAGAGTTTGCTATCTAGTAGTAAGTTAATTTGAGAAACCCAGTTAAGAATATTAGAGATGCAGGGCTTTTTTTCATTGGTGATGAATTCTTAAAAGTATAATTTTAGGATTACTCAGTATTTGGAGTTGAGTTAGACAATGGGTTTCATCTGCAAGAAAAGGAAATAGGAAAGAWGCATGAAAACAGTTTATTCTTTCATTATTTTGAAGGGGGTTGAATTAGAAATACTCATTTTTCTTTAYGGCAATTTTCAAGCAAAACTCATGYTTTGAGTCCAACCAGCATTTTTCATTACTCAGAGATCAGGAGAAGTTAATTTAAAAACAGTATATTGGCAATGTAAAAATAGGACGGGTTGCAGGTGACTTGACAGAGGGAATTAAAATTAAAAATTATCTTTTTAGAGGTTAGAAACTGAAAGTATATATATGCCTTACACAGAAAACCAGATCTTAGGAGTGGGAAAGACTGGAACTTTTCAATCACAAAATTACGGTGTTAACTTCGGCTCTGTGTTCTGAAAGCCATAGTGTAAGCAGTCCTCCTCTGCCTATTCAGGTATTTCYTTTAGGCAAAATTACCTCCTTTTTATGGGGCAGAATATGTTACTGCTTAACCTGGGCTAAGTGCTGCCTAAAATTGAAGAATATTGATGCAAAGGAGCCTCAAGGTGTATCAGTGTCCTCTGTGTGAAAAGGTTTAGTTATCCTCTTCACAGTTTCAGCTTCCAAGATGCGTTAGAGGATTTTCAATTGCTGTCATTCACTGTCTTTCTGGTTTTGTTTTACAGAGAAATGGTTAATGCATGGTTTGCTGAGAGAGTTCACACCATCCCAGTCTGCAAGGAGGGAACCAAGTCCCAGAGTGAAGTCTGTGCCTGTCACCAGCCTGCCTGTGCTGAGACCACCAACTCTGGGACACCAGCGAGGAAAATCTCCGCTTCTGAATTTGACAGACCCTTAAGGCCAATTTTTGTCAAGGACTCAGTAGGAGCAGTGAGCTTCCTCTCTGGCTCTGACAAGAAGGAACAGATGCCTCTGCAATCTCCAAGGATTGAGACCAGCGCAGGGGATCAGTGCTCGAGACTTTTAGAACTTGTCAAAGACATTTCCAGTCACTTAGATGTCACAGCGCTTTGCCATAAGATCTTCCTGCATATACACGAGCTGATAGCAGCTGATCGCTATTCCCTGTTCCTGGTGTGTGAGGACAGCTCAAATGAGAAGTTCCTCGTGAGCAGACTCTTTGATGTGGCAGAAGGCTCCACCCTGGAAGAAGCTTCCAACAACTGCATTCGCCTGGAGTGGAACAAGGGCATTGTGGGTCATGTGGCAGCCATAGGGCAGCCTCTCAATATCAAGAATGCCTATGAGGTAAGCCAAGGAAATTTATCTTCAGCAATTCTTGAAAAAAGATGCAGCCAYGTTATCAGCTGCTGGAATATTGCCATTGTAGTGCCTGTATTTGGTGCTATATTGACTTAAAGTCGTCAAGATGCAAACCCAGCATATAGGTGCTATAGATATATGGGTATACAGAAACATCAAGCTAGGACTAAAAAAAGTCAGAGTTCCATTGAGGTGATTATTCTGAGTTCAGTACTGAGGTGAATAAATAAAACAAGCAATTTCTGATAAAAGCAAATCCATGAACCACTTTAATGAAACTGTTCCTCTGTGGGAGTGTATCTTACAGTTTATTTCTGTTTTTCTTGATGATAAAAGCTAAACTGGGGATGGTTAATTCATGAGCATTTTTATTATAATGATGGTGTAAGCTCAAAAAAAAGCTTGTAGGGATGGAGGATTTTTGTTCTTCATGGCCATTGTCTTAATCTGCTGGCACTCATGTTCCACAGAAATGGGTTTTTGTTGTTAACATGTTGATAGTAACGACTTTATATAATTATTGGCAAGGAATGGAACCATTGTTATCCTGGGTAACAGTCAAATCAAATATTCAACTTTCCTTAATCTRTAAACCAAAGGAGACCAACTGGCCTTTAGGCAACCAATTTAATAATAATATTTTTCATGTATTAGGATCCAAGATTCAATGCAGAAGTTGACCAGATCACGGGTTATAAGACTCAGAGCATTCTCTGTATGCCAATAAAGAATCACAGGGAAGAGGTAAGTTGCAATCTTTGGATCATTTCATGTAATACTGTTCCCAGCCATGCTGATACTTTAAACTTTCATTAGCTGGCAATCATCATCTTCCAGTATAAAACCATCTTTTGCTTTTTTTTTAAAAGACTGCTTATGTTTGTTTAGACTGCAATTTTATCTTATCTAGCTCAGTAATGTAAGCCAAAGGGAACTGTCAGGAAGAGTTTAATCCCAGATGCAGCAGTAGAATATATGTATTTAACTCTGGAAGTGCTGTTTCTGCTTCCTGTGCTCAGTATCTGTCAGCATTCAAGTTCTCTGCACCTTTATTGGTCTATCTCAAATTGTGATTAAGTTACTGTAGCTCAGCTTAGCTTGTATCTATATTGCTTAATTTAGAGGGCACAAACTGGGTTTTATCATTGTCTAAAAACCTGATTATTTTTACACTCTCTCAGCTCAACATGGTTTTAAATTTATTATTTATGAGCTAAGTGCTTGACATCAGGCATTGAAAAACACATGGTGTCGATGTGATCCAGGAAGGTCATCCTCAAGTCATAACTTAAATTACTCTTAATTTAAAACAATGTGAATCTGCTCATTGAACTCTTGTCCGTATTTCCTGTCCATGCTGCTTCTCATCGGAGCTCTCTCATCCTGTCTCTTATTTTTGTTTCTTATTTTGGACTAACAACATCAGCCCTGAGTATTTGATGAGTGAATTCAATGAAGTCCATGAAAGCCAATGAATGGAGAAAAAAGTGAGATGTGCTCTTTGACTTAGAGAGTAAGGAAAGTGTGGTTGGGTTTTCTTTGATCCTGATGGCCTTCAGCCACATCACCAATTCTTAGCATACTGACAAAATGTATGGCTCTCCATAGAGTGTGTCAGAGCTTTGAAATGGAGATTTTCTCTCCTGGAATTCATTTATTTTTCAGAGCATTTATAGTTTGTTTCCAGAAAGCTCCAACTCCCCAAAAGAAATGTTGCTATGATTGACTGGAACACAGCATACCTTCTTTTTTTCTACTTTTCCATCTTTTACTCCTCTTGTAGATGGTCACCTTGACTTTAACTGCACTGAACCTTTTCTTCAAATTAAATGAATAGATTAAACTCCTGAATTAAATTGCTTATTGAATCATAATCTAGCTGACCAGAGCAGCAGTACATGAAGAAAGGAAATACTAGCTAAAAAATTTAGCTTAAATTATTTTGTTCCATTCTTCCAAGGCCAGCACTTGATGCTTTCCTTCTCCCACTCCTGTTTAAAAGTCTTCCCCTTTTTACCTGGCAGCAGCCACTACTGGCCCTRGGCAGTGGATGAGCCAAGCAGATGCTGTGTGAAGAGCTGTCAGGGATCAGGGGTCCATGTCAGGCTGATGCAAGGCTTTCAGTTTCACCCAAGCCATCCCATTTGTTTTTTGACAAATGGAAAAAGATGATACGCCTTGTGGAACTGGGAACAGAAATGAGCTACAAAGCCTTGCTGGCTGAGGAGTGTCAAAGTGCTCACTTCTCACCAGGTCCCAGTGGTGGGTGGGGAAGGAATAGGAGCTGCAGTCTGTTTGTCCAGTCCACCATGACTTAAGGGCTGAATAAACCTGCAATGGGCCGTGTCTTCAGCCAGCTTCCTCCTCCTGAGAGCATCAATGAGTGGAAATGAAGCAGGAATTTGTTTATTTGGACAAGTTCAGCCAACCTGGAGTTTGAGGAGTGTTACACTCGTATGCAATAATTTGAAGGCGCTAAACTGTAAGACTTACAGGAAAGAATGGCAGTTCCTAATTTTTTTCACATTTTTACAGTCTCTGTCAGAAGGTTTTTCTCACTCTTGCTATAACCAATGACTGACATGTTTTTGGAGAGACATTGGAGTCAGTGAATCTGTCATTAATTTTCCATTTGCATTCTGCTGCTTTCTCTGTTTAAAAACCCCCCAAACAACAAAACCAGAATWATGGCTCCTCCCTGTTAAACAAAAATAAATTATAGATAAAATTGAAAAAATMCCAAAGCCCCTCTAGAAATACTGACATTCATGAATGCTGCCTTAGCCCAGGATGTCAGCAATCACAGTGAAAAGATGATTCTGGAAGTCATCCAAAAATGAACAGTGAGAAAGAGAAGCAACTGGGGCTTTCTGTTTGTTTGTTTAGTATTAGTGCTATTTTTTTTAAAACAAAAGAGTCAGTAACGTAGAGGAGGAAAATCTCATGCTGGTTTCTAAATCCTCTGGGCCTGCTGAAGTACGGAGATTTTTCCAGTAGATGTTTTTTACATTTGCCTATATTTCCACGAGGCATGTGAGAAACCAAAGTTTCATTTAAAAATAACAGCTAGTAAGAAATTCCATAAATGAAAAGAAAACAATTTGATTCACAGAAGAGCTYCCAGACAGGACCCAGGAATTAGCAACAATGAGAGACACTGCAGTGCACTAAAACTTTACCTTTGCACAAATGCASATGAAGAACGGAATTACATCTGCTTAATACTAAAACAACTTTTCTTAATCCCCTGCTCAACCTATTCTTGCTGAYAGAAATGCTGCAGATATGTTGCACTTCAGATGCATAAAACTCTGCTGATCATGTCATGTAAGATCAGATTTTCTCTTCTGGTGATTCTTCTGTCAGAGCAGAGAATTGTATACAGTTATCTAGACATCAGTAGCTAGGAGGTGCTGCTTGGATTATTGATGTTTATCAGAACACAGCAAAACCTTCAAAACACACTGAATTTTTATCCTCAATAGTATACACATATGAAAAGTTATTATTAGCCAGTTTGTACCACAGAGTTACATGGTTATTTCTTGTGCAGGAGGAAACTGGTGCTGTTGTCACCAGGCTTTAGCTTGAGCTGTCCTTGTGAACCATTCCAGTGCTATGGGGCTTTTCAGAAATCAGGGCCGTACACTGCTGGCAGAAGACCCAAATGTGGGCCAGTTCAGCACTGTGRATCTCAAAAAGCATCTTCTCACTCTTGCTGTGTCCTCAAGCCTTTAATTCTTCAGAAGCTCCAAAAGGTACTGATTTACTCTCTAGAGCTCTTGTCAAGTCAGTAAGTGCAGTGGCACRTTTTTCCTGTTTTGTCTTGGATTCCGGACATGGAAAAACATTACAGAAGCTGTTGCAAATAATGATCACCTCGAATGTCCCCATATGGTTTTGGAGACATTTGTAAACAAAGTCATTTTGACAGGACTGGAAAGGAAATAGGAGTCCTTACTCCATTCCTTAGCTTAAACCATCCTGTGGAGCACTCCAGAGCTGATGCAAGACTCAGCACAGCACTCCAACAGGTTTGGAATGCCTGGAGAATGGATGCTTTCTGAAGCACAGAGTCACCACAGGTACTGTAGAACACATCCAGGAATGTTTTCTGTTATTCCTTCTTTTTTTTCCTTTGAGTTGTGCATAATAATTTGCCTAAAAGTCAATCTCAGTTGAATTTGTACTAAAATCTGTAGGATTTTCTCATATGGAGCTTTTAGCTGAATTAACTGATACCTCTCTCCCAGGCTGTATGTAAGACTGAATTTCCTAGGGAAATGTTGGGTTTTTTTTCCTGGCAATGCTCACTCATTTGTTTGGTTTGCTGTTTACTTGGCCCTATCTCCTGTTGCTGGGAAGCCTTTCCTAACAAATCAGAGGTGCGACTATTTACAACAGCCTTTGAAAATACTCTGTTGAACTTGATTGTGTAAAATGGGACTGGGCATGTCACTGTTAGCCAGCTAAGTTATTTTCTCCCCCAGTGAACCTTTCAGCTATCACACATCCCAATCACTGCAGTGCAGAGCAGGTCTAGCCAAGCTGTGTTTAAACAAACTCGCTYAGTTCCAGCAGCAGTCTTGCTGCAGGATTATGGAGATCAGTAATTTGCTTCTTGGATGGATTTTCAGCTTATGCTGAGACACACATTATAGTAGCTAGACTGCTGCAAAGCGTGGAGGCTACTGCTGGCATGAATGATAGAAGAGGATGGGAAATTTTTGTCGATTAAAAAGGGAAGTCTGTAAATACAGTTCTGTCCCTGCAGGATAATTTTATAAGCTTGAATCAAACCTCTACGAAACCAGGAGAGCAAAGTAAGGTTTACACCACTTTGTCTTCTCAAGTGGATATGTTTTCTTATCAAAAATGTCATGTTTCCCATTTTCAGTTACCAGTCTTTGGCTTCAATGTGATTTTTCTTCAGGTGCCAACAAATTAAATACAAAACATATCTCCTTAAGAAGCAAAGTTAATTATGTTTTTAAGTCAGCTAAAGTAAGAACCCACTAAAAAAGGCACCAGCTGCTGGTAGAGCTGGATCAGCTTTCACAGAGTTAGGCCTGTAATTTTAATGTGCGAAAAATTGCAGCATGAAATAAGCCAGATAAAATCCAGAGCACAGTCAACAGCATCAAAGTCATCCGTCATCACTTACTGGGAAGGACTCAAGGTAGCYTGCTACTTTTAGAGACAGGACTCAGCTATTGCTAGCAAATAGGAAAATTAAGTTCTCTGATAATTAGGAGAAATTTCTTCTTGTAATGTGGATCGGGATTTATTAAATTGGAAAAGTAGCACAGACAGAAAAGAAAGGCTTGAGAACAAGCACTGGAAAATCACCTGTGTTAGCAGCAAGAAGGGAGTCAGGAAATCTGTGTTCAGATGTGGTAAAAAATGTGTGGGTTTTGACTCAGTAATTGATGGAAGTTTTGTTCTCCTTCTTTGGGATTGAAAGTAAGGCAACAATTCCATCATCAAAATTGCTTTTTGTGTTCATTATGTATGTCTGAATGTATGATCTGACTGAAAATAGCGAATTACTTGGTTTCTGATCCAAAGGTATTTTCTTTGCTCACCTCTTACACACTTTGCAAACAGCAAACCTGGCAGAAGGCTCTTGTTGGGAGCTGCAGGACTCCTCTAGAGATCGTATGTTCTATAATCCCACCTGCCTACTCAAACTGGGAGAAAGCTCAGGAAAATAAGTGTGTAGCACTCYACAGAACACTGCTTGCTTCAGTGATTAGGCCATAAACCCACAGGTGTCAAAGTATAAGCAGATCCTAATCACTTCAATCTTTCCCTCACTCTTGGTTTTATTCACCCAGAGTAACATTTTAATTTTTTTAGTTCCCTGTGTAGTTGAGCTCAGAGTAGTTGGTCACCTGTGATTGAGTTTTATGGCTGGTGCAAACCTAACTCCCAGCTGGGCATCACAGACCAGGCCTATTGTTATTTCTGATTTGTTTAGAATAAGTATTAAAAATGAGGATTTGGGGTTCATACTGTACTTAGTATTCACTAAAATGCAGGCATATGTTCTCCATGGCCCAAAATGGTACCACATGATTGACTTGTGTCCTAATTACATAATTCAGTAACAAGAGCAGATCCTCTCGAGTTTCCTCCATCTTCTCCTAATTACTTGGTTGTAGGCAAGACCCCAATGGCTAAAAAATACCTGTCTGAAGTTTTTCTCATTACTGTCTCTACACCATACATAAATGAGGCCAGAATTTGGACCAATTTAATATTTAAAACTGTTCATTTGGTATGAAAAAAAGKGCACAATAGGAAGTTGTCTGAAAGTTTAGAACGCCACTGAAACAGCAGCAAAAAAAGAGACAGATTTGCATATGCACAAAATTCTTACCCTAACTGAGTCAATATGAATATTTAGCAGGTTTATTCTCCTCATTACTCTCTCCCTCTTCAGTTAAAACCTTTTATTGAAAGACTTTATAAATGATGTAAAACTGACCGTTTCTCTTGGAACCCCTCCTTTTGTTAATGCATCAGAAACCTGCAGTGCTGATAAAAGGAGCCTAAATAATTTGAGGGTTTTTTTTCTGTATTAATATGGTCCTTTTACTGTTTTCTTATAGCTTTTTTAAGCATTGCAGCCTTTGTGTCCTGGAGGGGATGTATTTCAACAACAAACATGAAAGTACTCACCTTTTGGATGATAAGCCTCTGGCTTCCTTGAAGTTGTCTTAGCTTATGCTGAATCAGAACAGAAAAAAAAAATTAATACCCAGAGAAGATAGTGGCATGGGAAGAGGTCTAACCATTAACCTCTGCACATATAGGTTAACATAAAAGCATAATAACTGGTTAAGGGATTTGCTTTCATTCAAAGCCTGCCAGAGAATTATATAGGCCAGTGGTGCATTATTATTACAGAAAGGAAGTTCAGTGGATGAGAAATATTCCTTACTGAAGTAAATAAGAAGTTGACTGTGGGAAAAATYGGGTTGTATGGAATGGAGCTGACAATTAAGTGTTTTTTTCAGACAGACATTTTTGAGCCCACAGTTGGCAGCGATTCATGCTACAGAACAATGACCTTCCTTATAGCATCAGTATTTTGGGAATGCTAGGCTGAGAGATAGTAAATTGTCTTCTTTTCCATTACAAAAATAAACCCACGTCTTCCATTAGTTTAGCAGTTAYAACTTTAACCATTAATAGCAAAACACAATTTTTTCAACATGCCCACCACAGTGCTTCTCTGATACTGTATATCCTAAAAAAGCAAGATGRAAAAACCACCATCATTACACCTTGCATTGGTTTTACACTACTCGGACCTCAAACAAAGAAAGTTCTTTGCAGCTTTTTCTATCACTTGTAATCATCCCAAAAAATCTGAAAATAGCTAAAAACTTGGCATACACTGTAAATCACATTAATAATACTTTGTCTCAAAAGGAATGGAAACATATAGAATTATATTAGGGAAAGGCTAAGGTCTTGAAATCCTATAATTTAGGGAATGTTTATGCATGAGAGATAAACCTTTTTTATCCTAAAAATTTAAATTGAAAGTACTTGTAATGATACTTTATTATCTTATATAAATATGCCTAGAAATGGAACCCAGTGACAGACTCCTAAAAATTAGCTAATTTCTCCATTTTGAATGCACTAGGTTGTTGGTGTGGCTCAAGCAATCAACAAGAAATCCGGAATTGGTGGCACTTTCACTGAACARGATGAAAAGGTATCAAAGCTGGATGTTTATATATTCTGTTTTCATAGGGGAAGGGAGGGGTGAATATGTTTTTAATTTTCCTGCTGCTCATAATTTTTTAAGTTATCAAAAAATTAAACGTCTCTGAGAAAGTAAACATTCCTGGTAATACGGCAATTTTTTTCTTTATGAGGCCATGAGAAATGTGGATGTGAAATAATTTCTGGATCATGTTATCTGTCATATATTTCTGAACTACAGACTTGCTCTACTGAAATGCATTGTAAAACATGTTCATCACTTTTAATGGACATAATTTTTAATTAATTGGTTCTAACTCTCCTRGCAAGCCCAACAAACACATTTTGAATATTAAAATTTGTGGAGTGGTTCTCTTTTAAAATACTATGTCATTTGTCAACACAGCATTTGCAGGAAAAGAACAAGTTTCAGATAAATTATGAACAATAAATGTGAGAATCAGGAGAGCAGACAGTAGAATTGATTTCTAATTCTCACATTGCAGTTGCTTTCCAAAATTTCCAGACTTGACGTTCAGATTGGTGGGCAAAAACCAGGCTGTGCTCAGGCTGAAGAAGCTGACTTAACAATCAGCAATAAAAGAATCAGAATACACCCTTTCTCTTTGAAAACTCCCCCTTTAAAACAAAATGCACACGGAGTATCTGCAGRCTATCAGAATTAATCCCATACTGAATGAGGAAAATATTGTGGGATTGCTATGTTAGCAAATTCTTATTTTCACTTCCCAAGAGAATGAATTCCCTCAGAGGGGAATTGCCRCAAAATTATTTTTTCCTTCAAGCTGCTTTTTAGATGAACCCTGCTTGTAACAAGATAGTGATCTTCAGAGTTTAGCTTAAAAAAAAGGAGAAGGGATTCTTGAGGAAATAAGAAATTACAAGTAACTGAAAAAAACTCAGACCCTAAATGTSTGGTAGCCAAAAATAACAAAAATATCAATTCATACTTCACAATGAAAACAAAACATTTCAGTAGCTTATTTTTGGTAGAGTTAAGATGCTGTGGGACTTTATCTCCRTGAGGTGCTCATGTTCATTTGTCTCCAGGATTTTGCTGCATATTTGGCATTTTGTGGAATTGTTCTCCACAACGCTCAGCTGTACGAGACGTCTCTGCTGGAGAACAGGCGCAATCAGGTAGGGCCAGCAGGTTTGTCCCACGGATACAGAATTATTGAGGGTCTGCAAGTAATCGGTGCCTCCCCTTCCTGTTTGTGGTGTGGTGGTTATTCCCTGGCTGCTTTTAATCCCTGTGACTGAATGCTGTGTGTCTCTGAAGCTCTCATGAACTGCACTGGGAAGGAGCTGGGCACATTCCAGCCTGGGCTGGGAGAGGTGGCCCATGTAGGGAMAGAAGGTGAAGCTGTGTGTCAGAAAATACTTGATACTGCCTGATGTTATCCTGTGCTTCACTGTATGCATTATACARCCAGGGGTGGCACACTCTGGAAATTACAGACAGAATCACCCCTGCAGAGTACAGACCATTTTTTCAGGCTGTGACCACTTTGACAATCACTAACAGTATTTTCAGTAATGATCAGATGGAAAACTGCATTTCCTCCTGATTGCAAAAGCTGTGCTTTGCAGCCAGCTTTCTAACTGATGTGTTATTAATGCCATGGCCTTTATTGATGAATGTGCCTGCCCTGTATGATGTGATAATGTTTCAGAGAAAAGACAGGACAGCAGTTGYTTTAAATATTTCCTGGTAGGTCTGAGCTTCCAAGTGACTATCAGTGTTGGCAAATTGGTACAAGTTTGGCTAGTTTTTAAAATTGCCTTCATGTTTCTTGTAAGGAAAAAAAGAGAGCATCTGAGCAGTTAAGTCCTTCAACAGCAGCTTTGAAATACAACGTCTAAACAATGTTTTCAACAAATTAGTTCATTAGGATCTGTTAGAATTACAAGAGAATAATTGTGTGCAGAGGTCTTGAAAATGGAAATATTACCGGTTTGAGAATGTACACATGAGCCATAGGAAATTATTAGGTTTCCTAAGGACATGCAGCTGTGTTGTCTGGAGTTCTAAGGTTTCATTTGACCTATTAATCCTAAATCTAATCAGCATCTCTGACTGAAAGCATCAGACAGCTAATTGTGCTCTTTATTTCTTCCATAAAAAGACTAAAACTGGCTAATATTGGCTGTTACCTTGAAATCTGTGTGACAGCCAAAACTTAATTTTGGTCACAGACATACACATTGGCTTCCCTAATTCAGGGGAAGACATCAGTAATGATAATTACTGCATAAATCACAATTAGTCAAACCCTCACAAATGACCTTTTCTTCAGGTGCTTCTCGACCTTGCCAGCCTGATTTTTGAGGAGCAGCAGTCTTTGGAAGTAATCCTGAAGAAAATTGCAGCCACTATCATATCCTTCATGCAGGTGCAGAGGTGTACCATCTTTATAGTGGATGAAGATTGTCCYGTGAGTATGTTTATTTTGTCTGAAGGCAGAAGTGTTTATTCCCTGGTAGTGGTGTGGGCTTCCTTCCACTCTGACTCAGTGGTATTTCTGTCCCATTGTGTATTTTGTTGTCTTTTCATCCTCTGTCCTTTCTTTCATGACATCTTCTCAGGCTGGGTGTTGGCCTGGGAGGTTTTGGTCTTGTGTAATTAAAGAATTTCTGTGCTGCCACATAAATTTGGCACAGCTTGTAAATACTGGCATTTCTTCTCTGGGTCATCAGCAGAGACTGAAGACACTTCAGTGATATTTAAAATTRTATCAAAAGATAGCTTTGTGGTAGGATCTGGTATGCTTGATGATAGATGTGAAATGAAGCTGAATAATTTTACATGAGTACAGAATAGGTTTTGATAATTGCGGCAAGGTTTTAATGAGTAACACTACTCTAAATTATGACAACCTTGTACTCCTATGTATTCAAACATCCTCTTGKTATTCCAGGATACATTTTCTAGTGTCTTTCACATGGAATCTGAGGAATTAGAAGAATCAGCTGAAAATCTGAAGAGGTAAACCAATCAATTCAGACTTTGTTCATCCCACCATGTTGAAGAAACTGCTTTTAATAATCTTTTCATAATAGCACTTATTTCTGCTAGATCCCAGGTATYGCTGCTCTTTTTCTACAATATGTTTTTCCCTGAAGTATAGACATATATATAGTGCATAGACWAACTCTCTAGCCTTAACAAGTTCCCACTGAGCAGAACAGGAGTTAGGCCTGATCTTTTCACTTCGCCAGTCTAAGGACATATTTGTATTTCAAGGCTAAGCTATGGAAATACACAGATGAACTGCTCTAAAACTGATCTGAAAGAAATCTGCRTGTTGCAGAGAAGACATATGTAAATTAGAAGATAATAACCAAAGTAATGCTTTTAATCAATTATTCTAATCATTATCCTCATCTGATAGATAAGGAAGATGACTCAAATAACATGTCTGTCTAAATCAAGATTAGAGTCCTAAAGTTCCAACTTTCACTCATCTTTGAGAAACCATTAAGGAGCTCAGCTGGCAGGAAAAGAGAGAGCTAAAAGCTGAACTAAAATACACAGATTAAATAATTTACAAAGTTAGCCTGAATCTCTGTATTGAAACTTGAAAATTACTGTCTCTGTTCATCAAAAACAGTTGTTTCAAATACTGTCAGAAAGCGACACAGTTGTATATAAAATGCTGTACTACAGATACTGTGTGCAGGGAGGAAGCAGATTTTCCAAGCCCCTTTGATGTCGTTTTGCAGCAAATATTTATTATATTAAGTTTAAYCCCATGTATGTAGAAAATGATGTCCAAAGTGCTGGCATAATGAAATTACTTTCTTATGCTGATAATAAAAATATTGTATCCTTCAGGGACTATGACACAAACAAAATCAATTACATGTATGCTCAGTATGTCAAGAACACGATGGAGCCACTCAACATCCCAGATGTCTGCAAAGACAGAAGATTTCCATGGACAGTAAGTGAAATAAGATTAGATTTGAAATTCAGAAATGGAAAATRTTCTTCTGCTTCCCTTTCAATCTTTTTTGGTTTTTATTGTTACTGTCAATGTAATGGCCCCAGTCAGAATGACACAAACACAAAGGAAGGTGCACAGCGAGTGCTGGGAGGTTCTCAGATTTCCTTTCTTGTCCTTGCAAAGATGAATGTTATAAATGGATGTTGTTTGTTGGAGTGGASATGGATCAGCTTCACTTCTCTTTGGGAGCTTTTGCCTAACACTTGCTCAGGTGTGAGTTGGTTGTATGGTGGATGATGGAGCACATGGATATCAGAGAGTGAGCAGGGAAGGTCACTTGGCAAGGCTCAGGTTGCAGTCAGGTTGCCTTCATAGCCACCATCAACAAAAAGCAAACTTTTAATTTTGTATTTTCAATGCAGAAATTAGAAAGATGTCTGCTCTTACTATTTTGTTTAAGCATGTTGGTGAGGTGGTAATGAGAGGGAGAGGAGTAACTATGGTCAGCAGATGGCTTTTTACCAAAATTTGTTCTGAGATGCAGAAAAGAATCAGAAAAGAGAATGCTCAGTGTGATTGTTCCAGTAACTGGAAAGAAAGGGCAGACTCAAGGTGGGGAGCTGTGAGGCTTCCCTTTTTTTTTTCTGTGCAATGTTTCTTGGATGTGTGTTTCTGTGAAGCATTGAGCAAGCACAGGAATTGAATTCTCAGACTTAACTGCAGGGCTGGAAGTACAGACAGAATCCGATGGATTACTATACAGATGAACAAAGAAAGAGGTGATTATTTTGAAGACATTTAAAAATAAAATGAATACCTTGAGAATCATCCAAACAACTGTTTGTCTGAAACAKCTTGTTCAGTAGGATTAGAGTTACTTGGATTTCTTTTTTTTTTTTCCTGGAATACATCTTATGCATGTAAAAGAAACTCATAAAAAGAAAATGATGGTGCTGTTAAAAGGAATTCTGGATAATGTTTTCTACCAACAGTGACTGCACCTGCACGACTGCATAGGAGCTGTCTCAAGGCAGGGCTGTAGCCTAAATGTTTGGAAAGCTGATGCACCCTGACATGAGGGAAATCCCAGGTGTTCCCAGTGCCCTAGAAACCTTGGCTTGCTCTTTCTTTGGAGGACATTCAACAGCATTCTTACTCACCTCATGAAAATCCTGCCAACATACTCTCTACACTCCCTGCACAATGCCAGATCACACAGCAATAATATAAAAAAAAGAAACCAAAAAAACCCAAAACAACCTTTTGAGCAGAAATATTAGTATGTGCCCATCAAGCTTTTGAGCAGAAATATTAGTGCGTGCCCATCTTTTTGGGCACATACAATTAGAGATTGGACCACGTGTACTTCTCAACAACTACCACATTATTCCTGGAGCAGTCAGAGCAGAACTACAGCCTTTTCTCACCAGGTATTTGAAAAAGAGACATTGTGTATTTTGTTCCATCCATCCACTCCCCAGATAAATTCAGTCTCCTTTTGCTGGAGCATGAGACACGATGCCAAGTCTGGGGAAGAGTGCAGAATGCTGACCTAGCTGTAGTAGTGTTCCTGCCTGATGTTTGTGTGCAAACTCATTGATTAAGTGGTTGCTTTTTGAAGGAGAATGTAAGCCAAGAATAGCTGAGTCCAGCTCTACAGCTTTTTCACTTCAGCCAGCTGAACAAGAGCTTTTAAAATTGTAACTGTATTTTTCTGTTTGTTTAACAGAATGACAATGCAGAAAATGTAAGCCAGARCATAAAGAGTTTGCTGTGTACACCAATAAAAAATGGGAAAAAGAATAAAGTGATAGGTAGGTATCTCTGCAAAAATACTGTTATACATTTAATAGATAAATTTATGTGCTCCACAGTAAATTCACAGCAACATTCAATCTCAAGCTGGGAGAGAAGATAAAATTGTTTTCATCTAATAGGTCTACTGCACCTTGAGTATAAATTTCTTACCGAATAAGTTGCCAAAGAGTAGAATAAGTGTCAGCCTGTGTTCCTGGCACCAGTAAGATCCACAAGCAAACAGAAAGCAAAATATACTGAACCTTAGATAGGAGCATGAATCCAATTCCCTCACCTTTAAAAAATCTGGCAAGTAAATATTGAGTTCCAAGAATGCCTTTTTAATGGTCTTCAAATAATTTTCTTTCAGAATTATGGCAAAACTGCATGGYCCAATTTATAGAGTAAATATGAAGTCCCTTTTTTGTGAAGACAGGGGTTTTTTTTAACCTCTGAAGCAGTAAGACAAATTTCATCTTTATCCAATGGAGWTTGCTGAAATTTCTTTTGCTATTAGCTTTTTTCCTGAATTCTTTTATTATTTATAATTTCCAGCAAACCCTGAAAGACCTAGATGAAGACTGAACTGTGGAACTTTAATTAGAGATATTTCACCATGCTGTGAGCTATTGATAAAACAGTTGCATGGGATCTTTTTTTCTATTGAGATTTTCTATTGAAGTTCAAACTGAAAATTTCAGTCAGGWCACCCATTCAGGTGGGCATTTCAAATCTGAGTCATTCTCATTGCGAAATGCTCTTTGAAGTCTTTCATGGTTTCACAGCTGCCTAATGTTCAATTATTTTATAGGACAAAGTCAAGAAGTTGTCTTTGGGACAATACCCAGAAGTTTTTTTACCATTCTATGTAGCATAAATGACTATTATTAGAAGTCTAGTTTCTTTTAAAAAAATATTTTTAAGATGTAAAATACTCTTAAAAACAATTTTAAAAAAAACTGGAAAAAAACTGGAAAAAAAGCCCTAGAAATTGGGAAGTGGTATGGGTGATGGAAAAAACTGTCAACATCAAAACCAAGCAAATCTTAGTAGCAAGAAATATAAAAAAAAAACTTCGTTCTCCTGACTTGTGCGTTTCTCAGGTATGAGGTAAAAGCTTTACAGAATCTTGCTGTGATTTTATAACTATGTTCCTGTGAATGACTTTTGAGCTCCTTTATTTGTCATCAATGGACMTCTCAGTGCTTTGGGGAAGTTTTTGAAAGAGGTTAAAGAGTCTAAAGTAATGCACAATACATTCACTGCAGTTGTCTAACTTTTTAAGAGACGTATATGTGCAAATACTGTGTCTGCAAAGAATTCATTTACTTTTGTGGCATAATCACTGATAGGTCTTAATCCTGTGTTCATTACATCACAGTTGCTATGGAAATAATTATAATGTCATAAACTGTGCTAAACAGAGTTCTGAAAGTCAGTTTCATGGGATTTTCCTCAAGAGTTTCATGTCAGCTTCTTTTTTCCCCAGAGAAAGTTCATCTTGTTCCTTATTTGAATGAAGGCTTATTTGATGGGATTCTTTTTTTATTGTGATTTGATGATCTATTCCATTTCATCTCATTCCATAAAGGTTAGGAATCCTGCTTGCCATATTCAGATACACCAATCCCTGCTACAGCTACATTTACAGCTACAGCTATAATGGTTTTACTGATCTCTTTAGAGGAGACTCTTAAATTCCCCAAAGAGAATATCATTTGGAAACAGGACAGTGTTACATTGTTACCAGACATGCAAACATCTACTTGTGAGGCCAGTGTTCTAAAACTGCTTTGCATGTATGTGCTGCATTCTTTTCCTCAGTTTTATTATCTGCTGTAATGGGGAAGATGCACACATGGCAATTTTTTTCAGAATTTTTAATTCACAGCTGGGATATCTTCACACTTGGCCAGGAAAATGCAGCTTTTATGCTCTAAACCGTTAGTTCTCACATTCCTGGCAGTGAGAAACATTTGGACTCCTTTAAGACATTAATCACCACCAAAGCAGTTTTGGCCAAAGACAAGATATTCTCAYAGTACAGCTGCTTTAATTAATATTYWGATTTCTTAGCAGGTAAAACTAAGGGCAAGTTCAYGTCTGAATTCCCCTCTGTGTCAGGATTTAAGATGCAGCAAGGTGTGGTAGAAGTTGCCTATCAGACTTTGTCAATGGCATGTGCACAGAAAGTCCAGAAATTCTTAACAGAAAATAAACAGGTGTAAATATCAACCAGTTTGAACCTGAATTTAGTCAGATGCTTCTCAAGGAGTTCAGTAATGTTTGGAAGAGGCTGTAATTCAACCACATCCTCATAGAATGTACTTCAGCTTTGAACCTCAACTTGGGTATTCCATGTTTAGATCATTTACTTGAAAAAAATCCTGSTACTGACTCAAATAAGGAAGCGAAAACTCTGTGTACCACTGTTCTGACTTTCATAAATGTTCTTTTGGCATGGTTGCAAAATCTAATTAGCTTCCAAAGGACAAATTGTCTKTAGGGATTAAATCAATCTAGAATACTATTAATACTAAAAGTTAGGATGAAAAYGACCCTAGAATTTCACAGGATAATCAAGTCCCTAAAGCCCTGCATTTTTGGTTTACAAATTCTAATCAATACTTTTGAATTTACTAAGTGTCTATAATATTTTAACATTTGTTTTGTAATACATTGAAATTACTTTTGAAAAAGAAGAAGGTAAATCATATAGCACTCCTGTGTCATTTAGGTATATTGGTAGTTTATACTGTAAGCTAAACTGTCCCAAACTTAATTCCTGATACAATATGTTGGCAATTCTCTGTATTACTTCCTTTCATTTCTGTGTCCCAATACAGGGGTTTGCCAGCTTGTGAATAAGATGGAAGAAAACTCAGGAAAAATCAAGGCTTTTAACAGAAACGATGAGGAGTTCCTGGAAGCGTTCGTCATCTTTTGTGGCCTGGGGATCCAGAACACACAGATGTATGAAGCTGTAGAAAGAGCCATGGCCAAACAGATGGTGACATTAGAGGTGAGTCCAAAATCTAGGTGGTCCTTAATTAACCCCCAACAGACCCTAATGTTGGCCACATTTATCAGTTACTCACAGGGACACTGAACAGAGATTGTTCTCCCTCAGGAGAACAGCACTGGGCTCTTGAGCTGCTCAGGAATTCTCTGTGTGTTTCTGACTCTGAAAGCAGACTCTTTAATTTGGTATTCTGTCTTAACTTCACTCCTGAGATTTAGTGGGGAGCTGGAGGCAGCTTTTCCTCTCTGTGATGCTGCACCCTGCACACAGTGGGTGCGTTCTGTCGCGTAGAAGAGGAAATGGTTTGGCAGCTTAAGGGGCTGCCTTTTCTTGGCTGAGGGTTTTTGTGACYGTTTTGGCTCAGTCCTTTACACAAATCAGTGTGAGGAGTAACAGCAGCATTATTGTAGGTTTCCAGCAATTTCCTCAGACTCCATCAAACCATGTCAACATGAGCATCATCTGGTCCCAGCCTTTGAACTGGTCACTGTTGAGTTTAACAGCTGAAGAGGTCTTTAGTTTGAGAAGCTGAACTACTGAAAGGTGATAAGTTATACCTGAAAGTGAAAAATGTGTAGACTTTGGATCTCCTAATATTCATTATGTAAACAGAGTGTTTGCAGAGCTCCTAAAATGGGGTTATGTGCCCTGTAGCCTCTAAAAGAAACATTACAGCTCTCAAATAAATCTATATTAGGTCATGTTAAATTAAAAGCAGGCAAAATTATTGTCAAAATCATTTGCTTATATGGAAAACCAGCAATCCTGTCTCCTACTATAACACTTTATAAATAATGTAGGAAGTTCCAGCCAGATTATAGATTAGCGTATAAAATGGGTACTTTACCAAAAAAAAAAAAACAAAACTCCATAACATTTTCATGTCATATGTTCTCAATAGCTGAAAAATATGAGCTTATCTTTTAATTTAAAATGAATAYATTGTCTTTCAGACTTTTGTGTCAAATTTCAGTTAGGGCAAAGCTTTGTTTTATGTCTGAATAAACTCCTGAAATAAYTACTATGGCAATAATGTCAGGCTCATAATAAGAGCTATTTCATGTATTATTTGTCTTTGAAAGTGGGCCATGAAAACTTTCCAAAGAGAAAATCAGAGTTCTTTGCTCTTTTATAGAAACAATTTACGTTTTCTTGGCCTAATTATCTCAAGAAGATTCTGTGCAGTGCGAGATTTGTAAAAGATGCAGATATCTCCTCATATGCATTCAGAGAGCTCCCCTAAAACTGTCATGGGCCCTGTATGGACAGATTTCATCAGCAAATGCAGTGGAATGCTGAAAAATCTGCCATAGGACAAGTCCCTTGTTCTCACATTGCTCTTTTGTTTGTACTAAGGGCTGCTTTTTTCTTTCTGTAGGTTCTYTCATACCATGCTTCTGCTGCTGAGGAGGAAACGAGGGAGCTGCAGGTAACAGTGGTAATTGAATTTTTTACTATTACTTTAGAAATATTCCTTTGATAGAACTATCGAGAGGAGTCCTGTCCACAGATGTGAACCCTAAAAAGGCACAAGCACATCTTCCAGAAATCAAAATTGTAGTGAAGCTTGTACTGATGGGTTCCTGAGTTCAATAACATAAAAGGGAAAMATTGCAAAGATTGCAATAAGAGATAAACTCTAGAGAAAGTCAGTCAGTACAGGTCTGGTTCTTGCAATGCTCTGACTAGCTTCTGAGACAATCACAGCTGGTGCAATGTCAGTATCAGACTCATGATTAAGTATTTTAGAAACCAAATAATGAGAATTCTCTGTTCTGTACCTGAGTCTGAATGTTGTTTACCTTACAGTTTTGGTACCTTTCAAGCATCCCAAGTATGTGTGCAGCTTTATGGTCTTATGTATAAATTCTGTATTGAATTTTTCATGCAGTGATTTTGAATTTTTTTTATCGTTGTTTTTCTGTTCAGTGTTCTGTTCTGCTCATGTTTAATTCTGTGTTTAGAAGCCACTCCTAAAGAACAACTACAGCTAGCATTTCAAAGCACAGCATGTGYTTGGTTTCTCTGAGTCTTCAGCAGGTATCCCAGAGAAACAGCATCACCCCTGCTGCACCAGAACAAATGGGAGGGATGGAGGGAAAGGAAGGMAGGCAGGCAGGCATAGGGGGCCATGAGCTGGGTAACATGGGACTGGTCTGGACAAGCAACATAACAAAGTGTAAGACTAAGGATATTTCTGGAGTGGTGTCAGGTTTTTGAACCTCAGTCCTACCAGGCTGTTGCTCATGGATAAACAGCCATGACAAGACCAGAATGCAAAACCTCTCCTAAGGTTTCTCTTCAGGGGTTGAGATCTTTGTGGTTCCTTTGTTAGTGCTCAAAGAAACAACCAACCATAGCAAACCTGGAACTGGAGCAGTGTCCACTTCCAGGGCTTAACTGTTCACAGCTTCCTAATACAGTCCTGGTGTCAACCACCACTCTCCTAAGGTGATAGCAGAGCACAAGGACAGGCCTTTTTATTAGTGCTCATGTAATTTTTTTCTAAATTTTTACTTTAATTTTTTGCACTCATACTGTTGTATAACACATAAAATTGTGTTTCTGGATATACCTTTTTGCACTGTTCTGCTTCTAAATAATCTGAAAATAGATTATAAATTACCAGACAGTTGGACTAGAACATGGTTATAGGGCTCTTCCAACTGGAACTAYTCTATTCATTATCTGCCTTATGGAATAGGCTGCAGTCAATTTTTTTACTTTCATCATCATTTCCACATAGTACAGAACTGTCTTATTGCATAAGTCACCTCCTTTGAGCTTGGATATTCTGCAGCCTGCGTTTTACCATGCAAAGCAGATGAAACAAAGCAAAATCATTTGTAGTTGCCACCCATAGCCTCCTTTTCGCTGCCCATGAATTTACAGAAACCATAGTTCAATAACGTGAAATTAAAATGGCWTATGAACTTTCATGCTGTAAAACAGGAGGCTCTAGTGGCTTCAGTAAGTGAAAAAGGAAGTATCTAATATAGTTAAATAACATCATAAACTGCTGTAGAGTGCAGGTTTTTTATATCAGCTCAGTGTTGAGATGAAACTTAGTGTTCCGGCTGTAAGAGGCAGGAGATCAAGGAAGGAAAAGATAAATTATGAATGAAGTGAGGCCTGAGGTGTTCCTTTGAGCTCCTTGTGTGTCCTTCCAGCCCCTTTCCTTGTGAAATACTGGCCTGCAGTTGCAGTTTTTGAAAATTCTGTCTGTAGCTTTGCAGAACAGTTGCATTATTTGCCATTGAATATGCAGGCATTTCATGTGCTCATAGCTGAAATACCACATGAATCCAAACCGAGGGACACAAAATTACTGGCACAAGAAATGTGTAAGAGTGGTGAGTTTTTTCCCTGTGTAAATACTCCTTTTCATAATCTGCCAGGACTTCCTGATTCTGACACAGAGGACAGAACCTTATATGGAACAGAGGCTGGCAGCCATAGTTCTACAGATTTACACACTATATGTACTAATATTGTAGATTATGTCAAATGCTTCCTTTTCAGCCTTTTGGCACAGAGCTGCCCACAACGGAGAAATGTTTTCCTCTAGAATTACAAAGAGGAAGAYAAACACATAGTTTTATTTCCTTCACTATTTCAGATTTACCTGAATTTCTTCAGACCACACTCATATTGAGGTAAAACAACTCTAAAGTAGTGGCACTGAGAACTCCATCTTTCATTTTACGGAAGGAAATGATACTGAATTTTGTTCTGTAGTAAAAAACTTARCATTTATTTTGTTGGTGTAAGAGTTAATGTAACACTTAGCATAACCTCAATGCTGRTATTTTGAAGGGCAATCAATACCTATACTCTGCGTTTTATAACTAGAAAAGGGATTTAATACATGGAGATATTACTGATAATTAAAAATACAGATTTAAAAGTATGTAGAATTGGGAGGGGAAGARGGTTGTATCTCTTGTAATTTCAAATTTCACACTGACAGTTTGTGGTTGTAGGGAATTGCACCRCAACTACTGCCCACAGGTTTTAAAGATTATTGAGCACAGATGARCTCTAATATTTCAGGTTTCTAGCCCTGAGGAAGCTCATGTGGACACGTTCTGACTCCCATCCTGCTGAATGTGGATTCTGTTAGCAAACGTGTTTTACTGAAATCTCTTTCCTCACCATTTTTAGAAAAATGTCAACAATTACAGATTTTGCTGTCCACACATCGATAAAAACAAGTATATAACTCCACTGCCTTTTCTCATTCTCCCAATTTCATCAATACTTTTGGTTGCAATTTGCCTCAGGTGATTTAGTTAACCAGATTGACCAGGTAATTTTATCCTTTTTCTCTTGATCTGTGGAAAAGTGYTTGTTAAATAAGGTAATGTTAAACAGAAAAGGCTAGGGGAAGTGAATGAGAAGCAATCATCAGTTTTCATTGGTGATTCATTCACATGAAGGTAAAATTTAGCATCTCATTTTCAATTTCTCTGTTGAAAAAGCAGGTATGTGTTTGGCTTTTTCTGCCTTAGTGCTAAGTTGTGTTGTTTCATTGTTCTCCAGGCKGCTGTAGTGCCATCTGCACAAACTCTCAACCTGACTGACTTCTACTTCAGTGACTTTGAGCTGTCAGACTTTGAAACAACACTGTGCACAATTCGAATGTTCACAGACCTCAACCTGGTGCAAAACTTCCAAATGAAACATGAGGTATGGTTGCTGCCAAATACTGCTCCACAGAATGACAYAGCTTAATTATTAGAGATTCAGAGTAGTGAAACGATCCCACAGTAAATATAATTGGACCTCTCTATTAAAGGGTTATTAGCAAACTAGAAGGATATACATAAAGTATTGGGGTCTGTCCTCAGTTTGGTTCTACTGAAGGATGAATAATTTTACAGTTTATGATTAATGGACTGGAAAACACAATAATGAGGAGGGAGATAATAGCAACCTCTCAGGAAGTGAAATACTCTTACAAAGGGGACAATAACATTGTTCTCTATGTCTATATGAGGTAGTAACTATCTTATTCTTTCCCTACAAAAGATTAGATTAGAGATTAGGGGCAATTTTGTAKYTATGGAGATAGTAAAGACTGAAACRGRTAACTTAGGGTGAGCTGTGGGAATTTCCCTGAAGTTTTTTACCAATACATCTTGTTGTAGATGGGYTCTCTCAAAGGTGATCAAGACAGGTATTCTTGGTTTTGGCCCTGGAGGTCAAATACATAATCTCTTCAGCCTCTTCCATTCAATGCACACAACAGCTATTTGTAGAAACCTTCATTTTTAAATACTTGAGTTTTACTTTATTTCTTTTTCAAAAAAAACCATTGAAATTCATATCAAAATGCAAGAATAATTTGTAGGGCTTCATGGGCAAAGTTAGTTARAGAAAACATGTTTTTATTTTCCAGATCAGCAGTTTATAGATCAATTTAGATTAGTAGTGTTCAAGGGCCAAAAGAAGTGCTGTATTACTGAGTCTGATCTCTTGAATATCTCAGTACTTATTTCACCTCTGAGTAAGGTCAACAACCTACGGAATATGTCCCCATATCAAATTGCTACCTGACCTTTATATCTGTCACTTCCTTAGGAAAAAAAGGTAGGCAGAAAGATTTTTATACATGTAAAAAAGTATAACCCACAATTTCTAATACCATTGAGTAAAAACATCCTGGACATGCTCACTTCCTGCAAAAAAAAARAAACTACCCRGCAATGTAGTAATCTTTCTATCATATTTGCTTTCCAAAGTCCAGTTCTGCTTGGGTTTTGACAAGCTGATAGGAGGGACAAAGCCGCCTGTTCATTTTCAAAACAGCTCTTAATTCAATAAGTAACTAAATAAATTTTCTCTATCAAATATGTCATTATAAACAAGGATTTTTCTCTCCCAGGTAGCCCAAGCTACCTCAGTTTCTGAATTGGCAGCAGTGTTTCTGACATCAACATTTAGCCATTAGCAGTAAAACCCCAAACCCACAAGTATTACATACTTAATTAGGAGCTGTACTAGTGGTTGTAAGCCTRTCCTTATCCATGTTCACAGTTACAAGTAGGTTACATTTGAACTTAAAATTRAGTTGAAAGGAATTTTTCTTCCAGCAAGAGAGTTTCCAAGTGGATTAAGCAAGTTTGAATGTATTAGAAATCTCTTCTTATGAAATCAAATCTATGTGATGCTGTTTCTTAAAGGTTCTCTGCAGATGGATTTTAAGTGTGAAGAAAAATTATCGGAAGAACGTTGCTTATCACAATTGGAGACATGCCTTTAAYACAGCACAGTGCATGTTTGCTGCTCTGAAATCTGGGAAAATTCAGGTACATTTTCCTTTTCCTCTATTAAGACGAATTCTCTACAAGTAAGTTAAATAGGTGGAGAAGAAAAGTCTGACCCCRTTTCAGGATGTTTCCTTAAAATATTCAACAGGGAATTTTTTATGTTCAACTGTAGAGCTGAGTGCAGCTTTAGAAAAACAACAGAACATAAAAATAAATACTTAAATATTGATTTCAATGCCTTTGAACAAATTTTTAACCTTGCACTTTAAGACATGTATTAATTTTAAAAACAACCTAATAATTCTGATTAGGGCTAGAAGATCCCCAAAATAAGTAAGATATTGATTAGAGATTCTTCCAAAACATGTTTTTATGTTTTGTTTCTACATTCTTGTAGGAAACAGAATGTTTCTGTTCATTTTGAATAATCATGTTTGTTTAGTTTGATTACAGACAGTTGCTGTAAGTTGGTTTATATTACTTTATAGTGAGCACTTCTGAGAGCATAAATAAATCCTATTTGTAAGACAAAATCCAATACCAATAAGGAAAAGGCATTTCTTTCCTCTTCAAACTGTGTCTCACTAATAAAAATGACAAAAGGTGCTGAAAGAGACCAAGGCAAGGGCATTCATCTTTGTTCTCTGTTGGAGTAGACATGATGGTTTTTACTCTGTGTGCGGTCGAGCAATCTCTGATGATCCTGATAGTTTGCCTGCTATTTTTGGAATCCTGGMGGTCTCCACTGCAATTTCCATAAATTGTTTATTCTTAACTACACTGGATTCACTCCCTGCTGATTCTCATGTCCTAGATTCTGGAGTCTGAACAGCATTGAACATAATTCAGTTTTTTTTCTAGTTTGAGGGGGAAGGCAAGCATTGGGGGACACCTCTTCCTAGGAGTAACATAAAATCAATTATTTCCAAACTGACTTTTGTCTTTTGACTTGACAAAGAACAGGTTTCATTATTTAGAAAGCAGATGTAAAAYRCATTSTACAACTCACTTCTGGYATTAYTCTTTGCATACAGAGCAAACTGACTGATTTAGAAACACTGGCTTTGCTGATAGCAACCCTGAGCCATGATCTGGATCATAGGGGAGTGAACAACTCTTACATCCAAAGGTRAGTGAGTCTGAGAGAAGTCAAAWAGAAACAAGTGAGTAGCAAAAGCACAGAGCTAAATTATGCACAATCTGATTGCTTTGATGATGTGGGGCTGAGGAGCCGGTTTTTACAAAGCACAAACTGCAACAACAGGCAGACCCATTCTCAAGTCCAAAGCCAAGATGCACAGCCTCAGTTGCTAACTAGGATGGCAGATGAAGTGAACTCTTTGCTGTGCAGGGACAGCATCTTCCTGCTCCCATTCCCRAAATCCCATCCCCCCTYTCSCWTAAAGTGACAGCAAAAGGCCCCAGCTTCCAAGGCACAGCATGAAGGAAATGTGCAGCTTTTCAGATTACTCCCTGCCCAGTCCAGCTGTTCCCTGTCTCCTCTGGGCCAACACAGCACTGAGATCTGYAGCCCTCTGATACAGAGGTGTCTCCCCACCATTTTGAACTCGGATGGTTTTACTCTTGGATTAGCCACGTTTTTCCAGAATTCTTTTAGTATAAGATGCATAGTCAAAATCCCATTAAAAATGTATGACTGTTTTGCATTGATTTTGGTTTATCTGTACTCGTTAACTTCGATCCAATCTGGAATTACAGAAAAGCCTTTACAATGAAAAAAGATAAAATATATTTAAAATATGAAAAAATAATTTTTTAACCTAATATTTGGTTTAAAGTTCTCAAAATGAMATAGCTGAACAAATCTAAAATATCCCCCATATTTCAATTTTTAACTAAAGATACTGGGTTTTTTAGAATTCGTTAGTAGTTGCAAATCTGCCCAGTCCAGTAAATTTGGTATCACTTCAAATAACAATGTATGAGTCTTCAGTGGCTTTAAAGCATGGTTTAATGTGATTCCTCTGATTATGGCACTATGTCCTGGGCTGAGCAGAGATGAGGAAAAGATCCCCAGTACTTGTATCTCTTTCTGGCAGAGTTGGAGAATGGTTTTGAAGTGACCTGTGGAAGCAGTGGTCYGCTGTTCTCTCTATGGGTAAAGAAATATAGTAGGGAAGGAAAAGCTTGAGGCCAAGAATACTGAAAGGCAGAAAATAAGTAGGCTGAARCAGAAATCCTGCATTTTAGATACCTATATTTGGAGTAACACTGACTGATGTGTAAAGGAAAATAAAAACAAATCCCACAAAATTGAAAKAGTGATCTTTTCCTAGCTTGATGATAGAGGATTCCAGCAGTAACTGTAGCCTCACACAGATTGGAACTAGTTAGCTATTTTTTGCTTTATTTACTTAAAAATAAATTTCCTGGAAGACATCTGGAGATGCGTCATCTCCTCTCAAAAATGTCCTGGGAAAGTGTCCTAGACAGCAGAATCTAACATTCACATATGCTCACAAGCTGAGATGGTTAAAGCTTAATAATTCCTTTTTCAATAGAATGTTCCATAATTTTTTTGGTAATCCCTCATTTAAATCCAAATATAAAGTTTTTATTTCCAGGAACAGACCCCTTTTGTTTCCTCCTTTGAAGCAGGRAGAGTGGATACTTAGTGTATGATTCTTTTGTTAAGCAGCAGGGTTTCAAAAATTGAAATGGTCCTGGCAGCTGAACTTAGAGAGAATTGCTTAAAGGCCTTTTGGCAGATATGCAGGGGAGGGTTTGGTTTTTTTTTCCCTCCAATCCCACATGTGAAGTAGGAAGCACAGAAGGGTGCATAACCTGTGCTCAGAAAGTCATGGGGGTATAGCACCAAGTGCCACTACAGAAGTGGGACCTGAGTTTATTTCCAGCCCCAGCCAGGGTCTGTGAGTACTGAGTGAGCTCTAGTTTGGAGCAGCACTAGGGAAGAGAACCTAAGAGATTTCTCACATAATTCTCTCTCCAGTCAGRATGAGCTCTAGGAGACAGAACAGCCATCCCACTTAACTCAATGGGAATTTCACCCAGCATGTGTTGGCACCATCCTCCAGTTTGTTTCCTTACAGAAACACACGAGTATTTTTCTCTACACCTCTTTGCAGTGATCTCAGAGGAGATGCTGGGCAGCCAGCCCATATTCCTCGGAGGCTTGCATCCTTTAATCTGCTTTTCCATGTTTTTGTTTGTCTTTCCATCTTTCTCCCCACATTTTTGTGCTTCTTAAATCCCCAGAGTATCCTCTTATGACTTTTGTGTCTTTGTGCACTCACACAGGGACCCCATCCTGCAGCCACTAAGTCATGTGAATGGTCCTCAACCATACAGAAAATATCATGTAATTTTATGCTAAAAAAGAATTTCTTACATGATTAAACATTTGTAGGTCAGATTATAATTACAGTAATAGGTCATCATCAAAACAGACTTCCAAAAGAATCCAGATTTATTTGAAGAGATGGCGTGAGCAATGTGGGCCCAGGGGTTGAAAATCAAGACAGAGCAGCAAAAAACAAGAACTGTATTATTCAGTGAGGAACAGGGAAAAATTTCAAATCCTTAAGAGAGGAGTAGTTTCTGTACTTTGTCTAAAGCTACTCAAATAGGAAATTGTATTTTCTAGTCTAAGATACTTTTAAGTTCTGCACAAGTGGTTTCCTGGTGTTTTTCACTGCCTATAGTACAACCAACATCTTTGTTGGCCYTTAAGCAGTTTACCTTTTGGATTTTACCCTGGGCAAAGGGTAGGTAACAATGTTGCAGTAGTTTGGTCATGAAGATAGTGGTGATGAAACACTAGTACAGTTMCTAACACTAGGAAATGACTTGATCAACATTTTGGGCCCAGCACCCTATTACACTGAGGTCAGCARGAATTTTTCCATTGGTATCAGTGGGTTCCCTATTATGTTTGCATTATTTCTTACAAGCTCAGCAGCTGAGCTAASTAAATATGCCAAGCAGATGTTTAAGAACAGGTTACAGAAACAATCTCCCAAACTTTGCTCGTGAATAAACTCTTCTTGTTACCTTTGCTTTTTATGCAAGAACTTTCACTCCTTTAAAACCCTGCATTGCATTCTCATTTCTTGCATGCAGCTGGTCTATGTAGGTAACAGAAGGCAGAAAACCAGAGCTGTCATTGCTCTGACAAAGCAACAGCATTATCTTTTTATCTATATTCCTACAAAGAGGACATTGAAAGGGAAGTTATTTCTGCAGTAGTAGCATGTTTGTCTAATTTGATTTCTYCATCTTTTTACTCCTCAGAAGTGAACATCCACTGGCTCAGCTGTACTGTCACTCAATCATGGAGCATCATCATTTTGATCAATGCCTTATGATCCTGAATAGTCCAGTGAGTGYCACATTCCTGTGTATGCTGAAGAAAACTGTTTTACTTTCTATTTTTAGTTTCTGGATGAAGTCCCACCCTTATATGTTCTTAAGTGCTCTTTATTCCTTTTTGGGTAAAGAAAGCAAATGCAGCAACATGGAAATCACAGTTCTGTTTCTGAGTGCCACCAAAGCTTTCCAAGCCTGATAAGGGAAGTCTTGCAAACATCCTTTTTGGGTACCTGCTTCCTCAGACCAAGGGAAACAAAAGGCTTTGCTGCCATGTTCAGGACCTCTTATGAACCAACAAACAAACCCAAGGCCTTCCTCTCATTTCAAAAAAACATTCCAGCCTACACATACAYAAAGCAGCCCTGATGAGACTAAACCAAATACTGCTAATGTTGACATTCCAAAGTGAAGCCAAACCTAAGTTAAGTAAATATGCAAGTAAAACTACATTCTTCTTGTTCAATGTTATTATAATTTGATGCTGTAACTGTGAATACGAGTTAGGCATGCACAATCCTTTTAAAGGATTGCTCCTTTTGTGCCACAGGTTGTAGTACTTCTGGCATCCCTTGTATTGTAGTAATCCTTTCGTATTCAGATAGGCAAATATGAAAAAAAAAAAAAGTGGAGGCAAGTTCCATTCACCAGCTCTGTAGTGCTTTGGTTTAACAGGGAGCTGCTGAGCTTATGTTTCTGTTTAAGAGCTTGTTACTTATGCTGCTTCATGAAAGGAAAAYATTTTCATTTACTAGAGTGTATGGGAATCTGTTATAGTTCCTCTGCTTCAGGGATGGGAAGGAAGAGGAAAGAGAAGCTGTGATACAACTAGTAACAAATTTAATTTTAATGAATGAAATGGAGTTGAAGGCTTTGATATTGCTCTGGCTTGTGGTTTCATTTTGTAATAGTGATGATGCTGATGCTGTATGGCTCTTTGCCATTACTCAAGAAGACTGGAATTTTTATTTTTAAACTAGGGAATCTACAAAAGGAAGCAGGGTAACAGAATGACATCAGATATCAGCAAGCAATTCATAATGATTTGGCAACTTAAGGGTATTCTAGCAAATTGGTGTGTTGTTGGCCCTTTTACTGATAGCACTGTTTTTGGCTTTTTTTTGTAAAGGGAAATCAGATTCTCAGCAGCCTTTCCATTGAGGAATACAAGGCTACACTGAAAATGATAAAACAAGCCATTCTCGCCACAGACCTAGCACTATACATAAAGTAAGTCACAGGAAAGTTTGGCTGGACAATCACCACTGGCTATTAGATAATGTCAGCATGCTGCAAAWTCTTTGGTTTTAACTTCTTTTAAAGGAGGAGAGGAGACTTTTTCGAACTTCTAAGGAAGAAGCAGTTTAATTGGGAAGATCCCTCACAAAAGGAGCTATTCTTGTAAGTAAAAGCAGAATAATTAACAAATCAGTTCATGTTATTGGGTACTGAATTTTCCATGCCATGCTACTGTGAACTTCATTAAACCCAGCAGGTTTGTGTGCTCTGGGCCTGTACAAGCAGGCACTGTCACACAGGACACTGAATTCCTTGGGTGTGAACTACTAAGTCTGCAACTTGTATAATAAACTTGGTTAAGTAGCATGTGGAGTTACATTTATAACTTTGCTTTAATTTCACTTGTTTTTCTGACTTGGATGTTCCYTGAAATTCTATATTCTGTTTTATTAATCTCTTGACTTGGTGCCTACATACATTTCACATAGAGTAATTTACCCATTCCTTTCTGTTCTGCAGGGCAATGCTGATGACTGCTTGTGATTTATCAGCMATAACCAAACCATGGCCAGTTCAGCAACGGGTATGTGTTTAATTTCTAAGATTTGCTAAACACAAACTGCATAAAAATTTATTTCCTCCACCCAGTCCTTATTGGCAGAGGCAGTGGTGGAATGCACAGCTGGAGTCTCGTAACTGGAGGAGGCATTTTGATATAAGCTAAGGAGAGATGGGAAACTGTCTTGTTTGAAGGTAGCAAGGAGATTTGCAGAGCTCTCAGTGAGGGAAATTTCTTACAGATTGCTGAGCTCGTGGCTACTGAGTTCTTTGATCAAGGAGATAAGGAGCGGAAGGAACTCAACATAGAACCCACGGTAAGTGGCAGAATCACCTCTTGTAAAATAACTTTTGGAAACAGCACTTAAAATTTCTCCCACTGACCACACTTTAGGACTAGCTTCTTCCCTGTTTTCCTGGTAGTCAGTTTATCGTAGTTCTAAAATAATAGTAGTGTGTCATTATCTCTGATTCAGAAGAACAGACAGTATTATTTCCTTTAATTCAGTATTACTAAATTGCCTAGAAAATACATTGCTAAATTGGTACCTATTTGCAGCTATCCAAACCCGGTAAGTTTTACTGTTTGGTTATTTGGGATCTGTCAATCCAAAGCCAATCTCCTGGGAATGGGAAGTCATGCAGTCCAATTCCCTTCATTTTCAATGTGTAATGACACCTTGCTGTGCTGTTTAAGGTGCTTCTTTTTAACTCCAGATTCTATGGTTTTGGTTRGGTTTTCTATTTAATGCATTAAAACACAGAACTTGTTTACTTCTTATCTGCAGGATCTAATGAACAGAGAGAAGAAAAACAAAATTCCCAGCATGCAGGTTGGATTCATAGATGCTGTTTGTTTACAGCTGTATGAGGTATGGTGCCTAAGGAAGAACAACAAATATCTAAAACCAGAGCTGCTCACTAGTAGACACAGATTCAAAATTAGAATAAAAATCAAAACAAGAACTGGACCTTAGTTAAAAAAAAAAAAAGTATCATATATTAGAGTTGGTTCAATATTCTGTTGAAAAAATTATTTAATTTCAGTATTTATAATTAGTGGCATATTTGTCTCATTGATGTATTTTGTTACAATTTATTTAAACCTGGTATAATTGCTGTGCWCTGTGCAATTGGTATTACAACCCTAGGTTATATTCTGGATTATCAGGGAATGTCACAAAGCCAATGCTTTTACCTCTGGGAAAAGAATGGCATCCAGGTAGTGCATTGATAGCAAGTGTTGTTTAAGAGTTTTAAAGAATCCAGAATTCTTCATAGAAAAGGTGATTTGCTATGGAYAGGAAATTGGCCCAAGTGTAACAATTTTATCCCATTTTTTTTCTTTCTCTCATCACACATCAAAGTATCACATGAGAGAATTCATTGAAATGCTTTTTGCTCTGGTGACAAACTGTATTAGAAGCTACTTGGTCAAATATATTGTGAACCACAACATAATGATTTCTGATTTCTTTTTTAACTAGTACAACATTAGAGTGAAAGTCTGTTCATTGGAACTTTAGCAAGTGTTTTACAGGAACTGAGGTGAGAAAAAGAAAAATGAACAGATAACCTCTCTTAAGAATCTTCCAGTGGGAGGAACAGGATRGTTATTTTAACTTTTTCCTTTTAGACAATAAACTTTTCTAAAAAGAATGCACATTCACGAGTTGAAAGGAAACAGGGGTAGAGAAAGGAGTGGGAACTAGGAGCTGCTTCCCCTGAAAATCAAGTGTTTCTGTGCTGCAGAAACTGTCATGAAAATAAGGCAGCCTTTGCTGGGAAGCCTTAGCAAACTGTCTCCAGTACGAGGTGGGCCATTGAAAGGACTGAGTGTCTCTGCAAAGGTACAGGTTGGACTAACAGAAAACTCTTTAACAGAACACCTGAGCAGGCTTGAATGCCCACAGTTCCAAAGCCTGAACATCTATAATGCTTCTGGTCAGGGGAGAGCTTTACCTTTCCATTTATGAAAAAACCAGAAAAAAACGGAATGATTTACTCTGAAATAGGCACTGCTGCTTATATCTACAGTTACCAAGTCATACTAGTCCAAACTGTACCCAGCASCTGTGTTAGGTAACCAGTGCAGTTAATGATATACAAGTCCTCCCCGAAGTTCAGAAGTCTGAAAAAAAAAATGAGAGATGTGTCTCATTCTCCATTTTTTAATTAAAAGTTGACCGCTGTCTTTTTCCCATGTTCTCAATTTATTTCAGGCCCTAACACACGTGTCAGAGGCCTGCTCCCCTTTGCTGGATGGCTGTAGAAAAAACAGGCAGAAATGGCAAGCCTTAGCTGAGCAGCAAGAGAAGAACCTGATCAACGGAGAAAGCAATCAAGCCAAACGGAACTGAGATGCTGATTTAWCCACCATAACATAAGCTCACGTAGAAGACACAGTTAATAGGGGAGTACTGCATTTTGCTMAACACTGTATGAATTTGGCTTATGTTTTGCCACTGCTGTATAATGTTTTTCCACATTTCAAGATATAGCATGACTGTGTAGGTGCCAAGAATATCTGAAGATMGTATGTTTCTTTTATTACACCTGACTGAGATGGAAAAAGACCTGCTAGGGTGTTTTTTGCCACCCTATCCCACAAAAAGGTACTGGTGCAGTYCCTGACTGTGCCTGAGAGCCTGTTGTTTTCCAGATGTACATAGTTGTTGTTTAGTGATCATGTTGTGGCCAGTATCTGAAAGACTACTGCATTTCGCACCTTTTCTCCCCCTTTTCCCACCTTGCTGTGTTAGGTTTTAAAGTATTGAACAGTCTTGCCTGTTCTCTTTGCAGAGGTTCAGAGGRAAGACTTGGACTCATTCTGGAGAGCCTATTCCAGCATAAACTATTGCTAACCTCTTTCAGAAAGCAGAAYGGGGCTCTGAGGTGAAGAGTCCCAMAATTTGTGTAGCAAGTAGGGTYGGGGTATGGGKTTYTTTCCATATTAGCTGGATGTCTTAGCAAATGTGTTACTCCACCTGAAGAAATTTCTAAAACCCCTGTGAATTAYTAGGCAATGGGGGTCTTAGGAGTTTTGTGGTAGAGGTGTCATCATTATCCATGACCAATGGAAACTGCTTGAAGACTGATGAAATGTCCCAACAWGACTGACAAGCTGCCATGGAAGGATGGCTCCCACAGAAAGCTGCAAGAAGCACACAGAGAAATGGAAAAACAGCATTGGTTTTGTATGCTGGTTTTAGCTTCGTTTGGAAGTTGATTTTAACATCATCTAACCAACAGACTGAACCCCAGGCAGAAGAGAATGACTGCAAGAGGTGAAAATCTGAATCAGAATGATGCAGGAATGGCACACTCCTGGTGACCATCAAGAACTGATTCTTCAGGCCAGTGTTACTATAAAATGCTATGACCACTCAGAAGAAAGTTTTATGTTAACATCTCTTAAAGCGCATTTTTAGCATTAGTAAAAAATGATTAATCATAGTGTCTTGAAGAAATAGGAAAAAAAATAATACCAGAAGCAAAAATACCTAAGAATGCTACAGGGATTTGTATGTGAGGCATTAATGGTGTGAAAAATAAGAAATCAATTCATTTGCACTAGTAAAAAAAATGGTGTATTATTTAAATGAAGATGATTAATAAGAAAGGGTTTGAATTGGGAATCAATTAAAGAAAAGATACACATTAGACAAWTCCCAAAAGAGGAATATGAAGGGAGTACTATTCTTTGGGTAGATAGGGTTAGGAAAGGGATGTCAGCAGTCTAAAATGCATTAGCAGTACTTGTAACTCTGGCTGCACAGACACACACACAATGTTCCACTTTTCTAGTCAGTAACAATTTTTTTTGTTAAAATCAGCAATCATATTTGGCAAAAGTAGCACATTTTGAATTGCACTTTGGAGTGTGGGTATTGAGTTCTATCACAACAATTCAGAAAATTCTAGTTGGAAATGGCAATAAATTCTTGTTCCCAGGAAATTGTCAACCCAAACTCATAAGAGCTGGCCAGAAAGACAGGGGAAAGTCCACCTTTTTATCAATTTCTTCATTTAGATAAAGTATGCCAGAAGCTAAGAAAAGATGAAGCAAATGTTTCAAAATGTTTGATGATGCTGAGTTATATAGTTGATTTTTTTAATGTAATGTACTGTGAGTCAGCAGCATTTCTGCCAACTTAAATTATTYGTCACTGATTAAGTCCTATCTCAAACTTCTCTAGTGAGTGGCAATAATAAATTACTGCAGCTGAATTTGAAAACCTTCTTCTGCAGAAGTATTTCTCCTGATTCTGTCCCCCCACAGAAAAAAGAAAAAAGATGGATCTCAACACTCATTAAAAATTSCAGGACTACTGTTCTGCCGTGCTCCATATGTGCATTTCTGTGCACACACAGTATGCAGATGACAGCAGCCTGCCCATCCCAACACAACTCCTCAGAAAAAGGTTTTAGGTACTTTTTGATAAATAGAAAACTTCAGGATTTGCGTAGTCCTTGTATAGTCTTTTCCTTGAGTGCTTGAGATACTGAAATATAATTATTATGCTAACTAWTGAAATACATATTTAATATAAATAGGAAAAAAATATATGTATATAAAGGTGTATTCTTGCTATTATGGTTGASACTAGTAATTCATGGTGACAACACAGCAGATGACTATGATGATATCACAGTGTAGTGATGTAACTTTGACATTAATATTCCAGTATTTCTTCGTAATATGGTATGTTCAGCAAAGCTTTATTATAACTAAATTTATAAATGCTACAAAGGAGTGCTGGATTCATACCTTTGACTTGAAAAAAAGGGCGTGATGTTACATTTTTTTAAAGGTTCRCTTAAAAGGAACAGTTATACAGTATGTGCATATATTTAATTACATATCTGTACACATTTATCCCATAGAATCTTTTCCACTATAAAAGTTGGAACATACATATAAATACCGTTCCTAGTAAATAAACATTCAAATATCATAACACACCTGTATCTGTATATATTTCTACAAAACCAAAGCCTATAAACTACTGGTTTAAGAACTTTAAAAGCATAGAATGCTGTATTTCATGAAATTCAAAGTCTTTGCATAGTTCTTTACTCTGCCTGAAGGCAGAGTCAGCGTGTGTTGGTTCTTGTGTCATGGCTTTGTGTGAATCATTTGCAGAAACTGCTCCTTTCTTTCATAATGTAGGTAGGGGACAATACGGAAAAAAAAAGCTGGAGCTTTCTTGCCTGCAGTTCATTGTGTTCAGAATTCAACAATTTCAAAGCCAGCTGGTGGATTACAGCTATGCAGCTGTCATTAATTTCATCAGGAGTTGTGTATCTAATTATTTCAGTCAGCTCTCAAACATATTGTCCCAATTTATATTGTCTAGCTAAAACAATCAGTGTGGCTTACACAGGAAACCAGCTGAAATGGAGTTTATCACTTTGTCAGCTCAGCCTTAAGTCCATTGAAACCATTGTCACATTTGAGATTTGTCTCTGAGTACAATAATTTGTGCCACTAATTCTTAATACTCCTCTTAATGAAGATAACTGTGTTAGTATCCTGCTTCATCTCAGATCCAGACAGATTTTCTTTCAAACTCACTCCATAGCACAGTTTAATGCTTAAAGCAGACTTTTATTTCTGTTTGTTCTGAAAATCATTAGTTATATTAACATACACAACATTATTGATGAATCCTACCTCTTAGTTCCAAATAACAGTGAGACTCTTGAGCTGCAGGTACTATTTCTTTTCCAATGAATTAGCCACACAGCCAATATCAGCTGTAGAAAGCCTAGGTTTTCTATTATCTCACACAATTAAAGAAACGGGGCTGAGGGGGAATAATGTATTGCTGATTGTGGAGATGGTGTTAATTTTTAATTAGAAGCAGTTTATACTTAAGAGCAGATTACTCATATCTTCACAGAGCACATGTACAAGYGAGCTACTGATAAAAGGAAACAATTAATTTCAGTGATGCTTAGCTGATTTCTTCTTAGAAGAGAAAACCAAAGCCCGATTCTATGCATCAAGCCCTGACAACAGCGTGCATCTTTTGAATTCCAACCCAATGCATTTTACCTGGCAGTGGCATGAACTGACAAAATCAGCACACTTAGCTAATTCATACATAAAGTTTTTCAGAACTACCTGGTAACTGATTTTCCAACCCATTATACAGAAAGACGAGAGTCAGAGCCAGTTCCTTAAAATTAGAGTAGCGATCTGGCTGGTGTCCCTTTCAGTTATGCATAAGAAAACAGCAGAGACTTTGTATGGAAAAAAATGCCTCAGTAAATGAATCTGTTTTTAAAGGTTTTATAAAGACCTAGTATTTCAAACAAATTGATATAGTGGCATTAGTTCAGAGTCTTATCTCTGTGATGCTGCAGGTTTTTTCTTCATGTCAAATCACATGCAGTTTACATTGCACAAGGTTTCAGCTTTATTTCACAGTTCCCTGCTTCTTCAGGGGCTTGCACTAATTTGAAACGCAAGCTTGAAAGTGGAGCTTCAATAACAGAATGAGTTTTGCTAGAGTATGGTAAATAATGAGGGCTGGTTTTTTGGTTTGGCCTTTGACAAGAAGAAGAAACATCACAGAATCTGGCCTGGTAATTAGTGACACTTGATAAATACAGCAAAATGTGACAGCAGGATSTTTTATCTTGGTCATTGCGAGATGAATGGAAATTGCATGGGAAAGTTTCTTTTCCACATAAAGAAATTTGTTTCCATAGAGAAACTCATATCTAAGTACCACTGTTTGTAAATGTATATTTATGTGACAATGCTCTGTAAGAGCTGGTTCCCACTAACTTCCACAGCATGAGCTTGGCATGCCAGGGTCTTACTTGTGCCCACCTGAAGTCAGTTATAAGATTTCCATTTACCTCAGTGGGAGCTGGGTTGAGCTGTATYGAAAGTCCAAGAATGGGTTATCCTACCTTTTTTTACCTGTAGAGAGGGACCAAACCCTTACCTTTGGTGACAGCTGCCTAACCGGCTCTTTGCTGTGTTCAGCTATTCCTACTGATGCTCAAGGTACCTTACAGATGTAAYTAAAGTTAGAATTTGAGTCCTCTTTGTATTCACATAGCAGACACCTGCATGTGTCTCGTAAAGAATGTAGTTTGAAATGCACTGTAAATAGTTTTAACATACATTCCTATTACAGTTTAATAAAAACCTTAATCACAGTCACTAGTCATTGAGTTTGTSCATTTGTATTCTTCTATCTTTTAAAAATATTTGAACAAATATATAGTTTCTGGGCACAGTATTTTTGTATTAGGTTAAGGGGTTTCTCTGTATATTATGTTTTGCCTTTAAGCAGTATTAAAGTCTTCTGAATGTTATGTGTTCTCTCTTGTTTCTGTCCACCGACTTCTTAGGAMAAAGCTAGTTACATTACTTAGGAGAATCATGAGCCCTGCTTCCTGTACAGCTCATAGAGAACATAGAGTAAGTTTATTTTCTGTGGTCAGACTRCTGCTTATTACTTATTTCCTCATTCTTCTCTTTGTACTGTTTTCATGCTTTTTAAAATGAAAGGGATTATATAAAATTTCACTGCTTGTAAATTAATATTACTGAGGCTGAATTTTCAACACCTGATTCAAATAATTGCTTCTATAAATTTAAACTTCATAGTAACTTCTCTAGGTCCTAGAAATCCTGAAGAGAAAAATGTCACTTCTAAGGATGTGACAGGATATTTCTAAGTACTACCGAGATYGGCCAGCCGAGAAGTAGCTCTTGTTTAAAAACAGCAAGAAAATATTTCACTGCTACTAACCACTAGAGAGCACTGGAGCTGCACCTACCGAGAGCTGTCAGAAACCAGTTTATTTCTAACAGAAAGCAGAACCAGCAAATAAAAGAGTTACACAGATGRATCCATATCCTCTGCCGCCATACACCAATTCCTGGGGCAGCATGCAAGAGACATAGAAATAGTCAGCCCAGTGACTCCAACCAAAACTGTGAAAAATAYTATTTTTGACCTAAGCCTCATCATGTGCAAACTGCTGATCATAGAAGTAATTCCGGACCAGTGGCTTCTTGGCAATTTCTGTACTTTGCCTATTAGGTCCAACACAGCAACACTTCTGGCTTGACTTTTTTTAGCTCTAGGCAAAACCAAAAAGTATGTACATCCCTGACAAACAGCAGGCTCATTCAAGAAGTTATGAAGGGCCAGATTTAGCTCAGCACAAAACACAAGCRCTGTTTGCTCAAACCATCTGCAATTTCTGCGTGCAACTGCACAACTGCCTGTGCATATCTACAAACATCAGGTCACGGTTCGCTGCTGGGACCACAACCTTTCCAGCCCCCTCATCAACCCAGTCATGCTYTTGCTCAGTCTTTCTGGCCTGCTTAAGGTTTGAATTTCCTTCCAAAGGCAATGTTTTTGGCAGGAGCACTGGGATACATTTCTTACCCAGCCCTGACAAGAACATAACCTTGAGCAAGGTGAACAAATATTACACGAGGTCTTTCTCATCTTGTACAGCTGTGATGCCTCRTTAACAAAAGGCAAAGACAAAGCTCTTTCCTCCAGCCACATTTTTAGTAACAATGGTGACAGCTATTGCATTTCACACTCCCAGAGAATCTCACCCTTTAAGATTTTTAGGAAAATACTCACATGAGTGAGGTTTTTTCCAGTAGTAAGCTTTAGGACAATTTATGGAAGACAATTCCAAGAAGATTAGCATTTCTTAGAACACATAGAACCTTAGAACAATTTCAGCTGAAAAACACCACAAGTTCATAATGTTTCAGCTGCTAAATAGCTGAAAAATCTACAGTTTACATAACTTTGTCTTGTTTAAGACTATCAAGTTCTAGGAGCAAAAGCCATGGTTAAATCATACCACTGCTTTACACATGACAAATTTGTATACAAGCATTCAGAATCCTTTTATTGTCATAGTTAATGAAGTCACAGGCAATTTATTTTATGATATACAGAGCTKCTTAATGAAAGGAAAGTTCATTTCACAGATAAGTAGAGGGGTTAATTTGATCAGGGCCATGTGGAAAGTCCATTTCTGAGATAAGAGAGAGAAGCAGAACCTGGGTTTCCGTTCTGTTTTTACATGAGACACAAAAGAATTTTTATCTGAAACCATCTTTTCCTTTTGCATATACAAATATTTAAATATCTGAGCCATACAGGGTGCTCTTTTGATATTATACTGTGGATATGCTCTTGATATTATGCAGAACCATGGGGGCAACTGGCATATCAGTCTCTATGTGGCAAGTGACAAATGGCACTAATACTCAGRRATTCTTACAACCTTTTCTGGAAAARCACAAYTTTTATTGGYAATTGTTCACTGTCACSCTYTTCTCATTGAAACAAGGCCAGATTCTAGTAGCCTAG
This sequence comes from Malurus melanocephalus, assembly GCF_030028575.1. Classification (NCBI taxonomy): domain Eukaryota; kingdom Metazoa; phylum Chordata; class Aves; order Passeriformes; family Maluridae; genus Malurus; species Malurus melanocephalus. The sequence continues at coordinate 216,840 of NW_026623875.1, read as the reverse complement.
GTAATCCTGGGATTTTCTTTAGCACACAGTAACTGATAAAGTAAATACCAGGGTTGTTACTGCKTTAATCCTAAATTGTGCTTCTAGATCTTATTATTAGAGCTTATTAACTCATACACTTCAGTTCTCTCCAGTAAAGAACTCTCAAAAATGCAGCACTTAATGGATCAGAGCCATTAAACACAAATTAAAATGCAGTATATACAGACAGTTAAAAATAAGGTTTAAGACCCACAGCCCACCATTTACTAATCACACAAATGGATCTATACTCACTAGAGATTTCTAGGTAATCCTCAAATGTTGAATTCTCTTGTTGGACAGATTTCATATTAGCAGCATCCAGGAGATTCTCCTTGAACCAAAATAAAACCAGAAATTCAGCAAACATGCAGTTGGAGTAGGACAACATCTAGCTTGAGTAGGATCTAATCCTGCAGCAATGCAACACTCCACTGAAAAATGCACTTTGAAATTATTTATCCAAGAGATGGCATTATTTAGGCTCCATCAAGCTCCTGGTTGCTAGGCCACCCACTGTTATGTTTAAATTTGCTTTACTGGYGTAGAATTGTCTGTTTTCCACACTGATACAAAATTGAGTATTGGGGTTCAAAATGCTTAGTAAAACTTCACAGTAAGGGATCCATCTTTGCAATCCATCTTAAGACAATGAAGAATCATTCAGTAGAAARCACACACAAATATTGCCCAATAAACCTGCATGGTTTTGTCAGGGATTAATCTATCTCCAGTTACACAATATTATATGTATCAATATTTTCATAARTATATTATGTTTATGCTGGCACCAAGCTTTAACCAATCCAAGAGTTCTGCTATCCTAGCTAGTTTTAGTCAGAACAACTTGAATACAAGCCACAGAATAGTAAATAGGAGAGATKAATAAAACCCACTGCAAAAGCCTTTTTGTTGCCCTGATCTTTGGAACTTCTTTGTCAATTGTCATCACAATAYAGCTTGCTATGATGATCATAAATTTGCAGGATGAGGTTGGCATGACTATATAAGTTAATAATTTATTCTGATCCACCTTATCTGAAGATCAAACTTCAAAGTTAATAAGTTGGTCCATTTTCAGTGTTCTGAAGCTGGCACATTGAAGAAAGCCACAAAGCCAAGAACACACCCTTAGCTTTCAAAACTGYCATGAAACCAGCAAYACTAGAAAACAAGATTTCAATGCAYCACCWAAGAAAAAGGTTTAGTTCTGAAAACCACATAAGGAAGAGATAGATAGGAGAATGAAAAATGTTGTGGAAATTCCAACCAAAACCAAAAATGTATAAAAACAATTTAAACTATCATTTTAGAGGAAAAACAGCTATTACAGAAAGACAAAAGAACTCTAAATGAAGTGYATGTTGTATGATTCTAGTACATGTGAAAAACCAGTCAAGTTTTGTCATATTGAACAACTGACATTATTATAGGCCTCAATTTTCTACTAAATGCACCAGAAGTTGCACTACATCACTTCCAGGAAGAACCTTTCTGCAATGACTGTACAGAGAGTTTTCAGTTCTGTTATTTAAAAACACCTATAACTATATAGGATGAACTATAACTCAGCACTGGGTATTTTTGCTTATGTATGTATACTACACATRTAAGATTGACAATGGGATCTACAAAGGTCAAGACACACAGCACTGCAATTAAAATTAATCTGACTCTTAGAAGAAGCTTGGCTTGCCCATTTTCTGAGCTGGCTGAACGGTAAGATGGGCATACATGAATAAAACAGCATAGGGCATGGGCTAAAACACTTTTTGAATTATTCAAGTGATAAAAAACTACATGAAACTGTGGAAAGAAATTGCATGTGAGAGCTACACACAGAGACCTGTTATTGTGAAATGCACATTGTGAGGTACTTCCCTCATCACCATCAGGAGGAAAGAGCCTGTACACCTCCAATCGGGTTAGTTTCTTCACTGAATGTGTTATAATGAAGAAAATTTGTAGAAGCTGCTGAGAATTTAAACTGTACATATTAAAAAGTGATCACATGAATAAAGACTACCATCCCAATTTTCACAGCTCAGTGTTAGACAGGCAGCAGAAAGAGCTTTCTAAAAAAGCTGCAGATATTCAGTAAATCCTCCTGCCCCATGCTTATTATGTTGCATAGAACAGATCCCATCCAAATTATAATGGACAAAGTAGAGATTTGTGTTTGCTTTTTGGGTAAATAATGTCACCTCCAACTCCACAAAGAGTCTCCCACAAGCTTGAAGACACAGCTGAGATAAAAAAATGTCAAGAAATATTCTCAGTTTAATTATTACTTTCACTAGATAGCTGATTTTTACTACCCATGGTGGACAGAATGAATGGATTAGCAATTCTTAACTGAGATGAGCAATAAAGATACTGTCATGATCTGGGGGCAATAAGAGATTCAGCAAACTGTRTGGTCAGGACTGGGAATTTGATCAAACTACAGCAAATTTCTCCTTGGAGAGGTCAGTTCATCAGCTGAGCTTTACTCAGCCACATCATCCTGTAAATTACTCTCAAGATAAGGCAGCACATAAATTCCCTTCACACAGACACATTCCTGCAGAGCAGCTCTCCTGCAGGTACAGCCATGGCATTCGACGGGTCTTGGAAAATTGACAGAAATGAGAACTATGAGAAGTTCATGGAGGCAATGGGTAAGGCTAACTTTTCCAATCCCTTTTGCAGAAAAAATACTGCTCCACCTGAATACAAACTAACTGCCTTAAGGCCAGCCTGTCCTTTCACTCTTGGCTGCTCTGCCCTTACATTTATTTTCTAAATATTCTGGGGTGGGSGGAAGATGCTCTGAAATATTCTGATTATAATTACATTGTATGAATCTTAAGCATCTTCACTCMTTCCAAATTTATTTCAGCTGAAAAAAGAATCTATGAGTCTATATTTGAGGAAAAGGCTCAGAGATTTTGGATGGATAAACTTTAAGCAGAATTCTATAGTTGGAATATTGTTTTGACAACATCAAATGGTTTTAAAACTCAGGGAGGAAATCATATTCTTCATTTTCAGAGAAATACTTGATTCAAGTGGTTCTAACATCCTGATATTTACTTCAAGTTTGTACAAATTGCACATTATATGGATATAAACCTAACCACTCCMATTAGACACTGATTTGTATTACATGTGTACCAGTGATTATGGCCTCAATGAAAACTGAAGGATAAAACAATGCGGAAATAAACTCACTTGGCTACAAAGAATTCACTAAAAAAAGGACAAATATGATGCTCTAAAGATTTGGGGTTTTTTCTGATTTATGTTAACTGATTTTTCTAGGTGTTGGCATGATGAAGAGAAAGCTGGGAGCCCATGATAATCTGAAGCTCACCTTCCAACAAGACGGGAACAAATTTGTCGTCAAAGAAGCCAGCAACTTCCGAAACATAGAGATTGAATTCACTCTGGGAGTCAACTTTGAGTACAGCCTGGCTGATGGGACTGAACTTTCTGTAAGTCTTTCTAATTCAGTATTTATTATATTATAATGACCTTATGAAGCACAGTTTCAAGATGAATTATTTGTGTTCCTAGTTTTTAAATTAAATTTTACATTTGAGTTACTTGAAATTTTACTGAACCTGACTGTTCAGGAATGCTTGCACCTTACACACCAAAGCCCAGGGGAGTCTTTACTGTTAATGGTTCAACACTGTACCATGGATTTCAGGGTACCACAGAGAGTCCAAAAGCAGAGCAAGTAGCAATTTYCACAAGATGAAATCCAGGTGATTTACAATTCTAATTTTTCTAATACTCAAGTCTACCACCTAGAGTGCAGAGTGGGTATTTGTAAGAAATTACATATTCTCTGTTGATACAATTAATTAAAATGAGGTGTACTGACCAGTAAAAAACACCTAGTTTAGCTATTATGCATTTAAATAAACYAGTGGTTTTATTAAAATTTCATTTTTACAGCCTTTCTAAAAAGCATTATTACACAGTTTTAATCTTTTTTGCTCTTTTAAGCATTCTACAGCCTTTAAATCAAAGTGGTGTCATAATTGTTGCAAAATATTTGGTTTTTTCCCCATCATAGGGTGCTTGGACCATGGAAGGAAAYAAACTTGTGGGCACATTTACCAGAAAAGACAATGGGAAAGTACTTAAAGCATACAGAGAAATCGTGGGTGATGAACTCGTTCAGGTGAGTTAAGAAGTCATTTATAGACAAGTTTGCAATAAAACAAACAGAAAAAGTTCTAAGAMATTTTCTAAAAGCAGAAAATATTTTCTTCAAATCAAATAACCTCACTTATCTTTAATTAAAATTCTCAAACTGCCTATCAAAATTTCAAACTCTCTGAACCATATCTAGGAAATCAAACTTTGCAATTCCAGCCACTGATTTTTCTTCTTAATTTCTTAACAGACCTACATCTATGAAGGAGTTGAGTCCAAGMGGTTCTTCAAAAGGGGCTAAGCACTTCAGCTAAGCACTTCACAGAGAGCTGCACCAGAATGACTAAACAATAAAAAAGACYATTTTCTACACATCCTTTGAGTGGTTTTTTTTCCCCTTCCATCCCCTCACAACACCTCCATAGCTGCAGTCACCTAACCCAGCTGAAAACATGGGCTAGTTCTTTATGTTATTGTTTTGTCTTGAATTAAAAGAAGTYCAATTACCAAATGCTAAAATATTTTTTGTACAAATCCTACTTAAATTCCATAACACAAAAGGCTGCAGAAATTATTTTGCATAGGCAGAACTTCAATATTTTTTGCACAAGCTCTCAAATGGAAACTTAGTTWCTTTACACTGGTATTTACACTGTATTGCACATAGGTATTTACACTGAGAAACAGTTTCTCTATGTATTTAATATTGTGCAAAAGCATAGGAAAACCAAAATAAACCAGATAATACAAATGGGGATAACACTTAAAAGGGAAGTACAGTCATTGTTTCTCTCCGAATCTACAAATATACTTCATCTACACGTGCTTAACCAGTACTTGTTATACAAAMGCAATTCCATGCTTTTTTCTATTGACAGAACTTATTAAGGAAATAATAACCCTATCTCTAAGTGCTTGTTTAAGAGAAGTAAKGTCTGCCAGAAACACCTGCTCTGTATTCTGCAGCAAGCATTATGCTCTCTTACCATAAAGCTAAAAAGGGGTAATAGTTACCAAAAGGAAGCTTTTGTTTCACATATTCCTGGGTTTCTGGTTTCTCTTCTGGACACAATGAAAATARTAGCCCTGATTTTAATATAGAGCGAACTGGAAGGACTGAGGGTGGCACATCCCAACTGTGAGTGTGGCTTCAGGTTGTGCTGCTTCATTTACTCCTGCAGCTGGGTGTGGTGCAAATAAAGCACACACAATACACTATCTACATGAACTTTCCTATGTTTGTTCAGTGCACAAGCTCCAACTAACCTTCAAGGAAAGGAGTGTATCTTAAAACAATTTCMATTTTCCTAAACTTCCTCACAACAAGCTTTCCCAAAAGGTCGTCTAGTTTCGCTCATCGGCTCYCTAAGAAACTGCATCGGGACAAACTAGTGAATGTTTATTTCCACACAAGCCTCAGCAGAGGTGGCAGGACAAGACCGACACGGTCTGACAGGACAGACCGCCTGCTCTTCCCCGATGTCCGTATCTCACCTGGCAGCGAGCAGCAGCCAGCAGCGCCCAGGCAGGAATGCCAGTCACCAGCCCAGGGGGAGACTCCACAAGAATCGCTTCTCCCAGCGAATCCAGCATCTTCACCGCAAAAACCCGCTCGACAAGGCGGTGCCTAAGGGGGGAATGGCGGGGCGGTGTCTGAGGYGAGAAGGGCGGAGCTGTGCCTGAGTGGGGAATGGCGGGGCGGTGCCTGAGGTGGGAAGGGAGGAGCTGTGCCTGAGTGGGGAATGGCGGGGCGGTGCCAGAGGTGGGAAGGGAGGAGCTGTGTCTGAGGAGGGAATGGCGGGGCGGTGGCTGAGGTGGGAAGGGAGGAGCTGTGTCTGAGGAGGGAATGGCGGGGCGGTGCCTGAGGTGGGAAGGGAGGAGCTGTGTCTGAGGAGGGAATGGCGGGGCGGTGCCAGAGGTGGGAAGGGCGTGGCTTTGGCTGAGGCGGGAATAGTGGACCGGTGCCTGAGGCAGGAATGGCGGGGCGATACCTGAGGGAGGAATAGCGGGGTTTCCTGAGGCGGGACTGGAGAGGCGGTATCTGAGGCGGGAAGGGCGGTACCTGAGGGAGGAATGGCGGGGCGGT